>NC_133433.1:31890923-32190923 GCF_011762505.2 Arvicanthis niloticus | reverse complement strand
GTGTCACCATCCCTGATTTCAAACTGTACTACAGAGCAATAGTAACAGAAATCACATGGCATTGGCATAAAAGCAGAGAGGTTGATCAATCAAATCAAATTAAAGACCCACATACCTATAGAAAGCTGACTTTTCATAAAGAGGCCAGAAATATACAATAGAAAAAAAAGAAAGAATCCTCAACATATGGTGCTGGTCTAACTGGATGTCTGCATATAGAAGGAAACAAATGTATCCATATCTATTGCCCTTCACGATATTCAAGTCCAAGTGAATCAAAGACCTCAACATAAAACCAGATACACTGAACCTCATATAAGAGAAAATGGGGAATAGTCTTTAATTCATTGGCACAGGAGACAACTTCCTAAATAGAACACCACTAGTGTAGGCACAAAGATAAACAATGAATAAATGGGACTCCATGAAACCGAAAAGCTTCTGAAACATAAAGGACATCATCAAAGGACAAAATAGCAGCCTACACAATGGGAAAAGATCTTCACCAATCCCATATCTGACAGAGGGGTGATATCCAAAATATATAAAGAACTCAAGAAACTAGACATCAACAAACCAAACAATCCAACTAAAAAAGAGGGTATAGTTCTAAACAGAGAGTTCTTGGCAGAGGAATCTCTAATAGCTGAGAAGCACTTAAAGAAATGTTCAATATCCTTAGTCATCAGGGGAATGCAAATCAAAATGACTCTGAGATTCTATCTTACACCTGCCAGAGTGGCTCAGATAAAAACCACAAGTGACAGCTTATTTGGGAAAGAATGTGGAGCAAGGGGAGCTCCTTCATTGCTGGTAGGAGTGCAAACTTGCACAGACATTTTGGAAATCAATATGGCGAATTCTCAAAAAATTAGAAATAAATTCTCAGAAAATTGGAAATCAAGACCAGCTATATAACTCTTGGGCATATAACAAAGGATGCTCCACCATACCACTGTAGAGTGAAAAATTATAAAGACCATTTTATGAAATATGTGTAGAGTTTTTGTCTTAGACCTGAGCAGGAAAAGTTCAGGTTCCAGAACAAGGAACTGAAAATAAGATTTCAGGCCTTCACTTTCTCCGGGGCACATTCCGGGTGGAGGACATTATTCCCTTAATCAAAGCTCAGGCAGTAGGCCCGCCTATGGGTGGGAGAGGCCCAAGGCAGGAAGACACATTCCTGACTACAGATAAAGATGCTGCCACCTAGGTGGGGCTATAGCCGGAAGAAGTAAAGTTAGTTAATCTGAAATAGTTGGTAAATGACAGGGTGGGACACAGTGACATGGTAAACCATTCAGGGTAGGTTTCTCTGGAATGTTTCACTATTCTTATGTTATGTATCCTTGACAACCCCTCACCCCCCTTCCCACTCCCCTGGTTTGTGGTTTTTCCCTTTAAAACCCTCCACGGACTGGATGTTGGGGTCGAACCCCACTCCTATGCGAGTGCGTGGTGAGACCGCTGGCTGCCAGGTTTCTTCCCTAATAAACCTCTGCTGATTGCATCCAGGTATGGTTTCTTGTGATCTTTGGGTGGCCATGATTTCCTGAGACTTGAGGAAGGGTCTCCCGAGTATGGGGGTCTTCACCATAAGACTATCTGCTGAACTATGTTCATAGCAGCTTTATTCATAATAGCCAGAAATGGGAAACAATCTAGATGCCTCTCAACTGAAGAGTGGATAAAGAGAATGTGGTTCATCTACACAATGGAATATCACACAGCTATTAAAAACAATGGCATCATGAAATCTGCAGGCAAATGGATGGAACTAGAAAAGATCATCCTGAGTGAGGTAACCCAGACCCAGGAAGACAAACATGGCGTATACTCACAAGTGGATATTAACTGTAAAGCAAAGAACAACACTACTAGAATCCACAGACCCAAAGAAGCTAAGTAACAAGAAAGACTCAAGGGTGGATACCTGAATCTCCCTGGAAAGGGGAAATAGAACAGATCTTTCAGGTGGAAGGGAAGAGGGGACTGGGGTGTGGGAGGGGGTAGGTAAAAGTGTAGAAGGGATCAGGTGTAGGGGGGATGGAGGGAAAGAGGACTAGGAGAGAAGACTGGAATCTAAGGGCATCTCTGGGATGAGCTAGAAACCTAGGGTAATAGAAACTCCCCGCAATCTGTGAGGGGACCCAGCTAAGTCTCCTAGTAATGTGAGATACAGTGCTTGAATCAGCCCATCTCCTGTAACCAGGCAAGACTTCCAGTGGAAGGACTGAGTCACCAACTCAGACACCAACCTTTGACCTACAATTTGTCCTGCCTACAAGATGTGTTGTGGTGAAGGTGGCACAGAAATTGTGTGAGTGACTAACTAATGACAAGTTCAGCTTGAGACACATGCCCTGAGAAGGAGCCCACCCCCTGACACTTCCTGGAGGTCCAGGAGCCAGAGGCTGGAGAGCCCAGAGATCTATGACAGAACTACACACAAATGTCAAAAAAAAAAAAAAAAAAAAAAAAAGGAATGAATGATATTTTGCTGTACTCTTAGATTGATGCCTATCCCACTTGTCATCAGAGAGGCTTCACCTAACAACTGATGGAAACAGATGCAGGGGCCTACAGCCAAACCTTAGGAGGAGCTTGGGGAATCTCATGGAGGAGGGGGAGAAAAAGTGTAGGAGCCAGAAATGTAAAGGACAACAGAAGAAAAGCCACAGAATCAAGTAACCTGGACCCACAGGGACTCACAGAGACTGAATGGCCAACCAGGGAGCCTGCATGGGACTGACCTAGGTCCTCTGCACATATGGTACATTTGTGTAGTTTGATCTTCTTATGGGAATCCTAATAGTGGGAGCAGAGGCTGTCTCTGACCCTGTTGCCTGCCTTTGGGACCTTCTCCCCAACCCCCACTGGGTTGTCTCATCTAGCTTTAAATAGAAGAGGAGGTGCCTAGTCTTACTGTAACTTGCTATGTCATAGCTGGTTGATATCCATCAAGGCTGGCCCTTTTCTGAACATAGAAGGAGGAATGGATGGGAGGAGGAGGATAGGTGGGGACTGGAACTAGATGGAGAGGAGGGAGGAGAAACTATGGTTTGGATGTAAGAAAAACAAAAAATAAATTTGATGAACAATACAAGGGTTCTTAGAAAGGAGGATTACAGACTTGTGGATGAGAACCTGAGAGCTGGGGAATAAAAAAAAACTGTTCCAGTGTAGTAAGAGGAGGTCCTGAGAGATGCACTACCGCAGAGTCATTGTCTAGGGGTTAATATGGATTTTCTGGGTTGAGACATGGGGGTGAGCTAGTCAGTCCAGTTGGCTTACTGTGAGGTATCTGTGGTAGTTTGAATAAGAATGCCTTCCTTAGGTGTGTGGATGCTTTGTCACATGGGAGTGGCACTATTTGAGAAGGATTAGGGGCATAACCTGTTTTGGAGGAAGGTGTCATTGGGGGTGGGGCTTTGAAGTTTAAAAAGCCCATGCTAGGCCCCATCTCTCTCAGATCAAGATGTAGCTCTCAACTACTTTGTCATTACCACGTCTGCCTGCCACCACGTTTCATCCCATAATGACAACGGACTAAAACTCTGAAACAGTAAGCCAGCCCCTAATTAACTGCTCTCATTTATAAGAGTTGTTGTGATCACGGTGTTTCTTCATAATAGAACGATGACAAGACAGTGTCCATGTGTTCCTCTATTGCAGCCTACGGACTGGAGTTTAGGTCACACTCTCAAACTTCCAGACAGTTGTGTAAAAACAAAGGAAACATAACAAGAAACCAGACCCGAATTCGAGGCCCCAATCACTTCCTGTTGTTTTTGGTCTACAGCCTGGACAGAAACAAGGACAAATTTTGGGCCAAGAGCAAATATTAAGGTCCCTCTCCCCAAAGTCGCCTTTCAAAGTTCTGTTCTCATCACTAGCCACTGAAGACATCTTGTCAACTGTAAATGTTTGATATCGAACCCCACCTGTGCCTAACAGCTCTCCCTTCACAGTCCTCATAACTGGGTTCCTGTCATCTTGGGCAGAAACCCACTCACCATAGAAAGCCTCTGTTGAAGCTACTGGTCTCCCACCTAGTTCGTGTCCTATCCTCCTTCAAACAGTAAAAAGTACAAATAGGGTACTTTATCAACGTGGGATTATCAACTTTCACGCTGGATAAAATGACATAGAGCAGGTTTTTACAGGAGACTTAAAGGAAACCAACAAGTGGTAGCAGGATGCCAGCTGAGAGACTCTGAGGAACCTCACAGCTCTGGGAGTCATTACAGCTCAGAAGCTCTCAGGGGGCTTTGGCTGCCAGCTGAGAACAGTTCCTCTCAGAGCTGTCTGAAGGTCATCAACAGGAGAAGCAGGAGGAGCAGCTCTGTCTCCAGCAGGTCCTCAAATTTAATTAAGGCTGTGTAATAAAAAAAAAAATGCCAAGCCCAGACATGAGAAGTCCCTTTTGCGTTCTTGGTCACGGTTGTCAGAGACTCTCCAAACATTACAGACTATTGCTGTTGCCCTTGCTTGCCTCTTAGAGCTGAAAGAAAAGTCCCTATTGTTGAAGACACCATGCACTTCAGATACGGGGACAGATGGCCTGAACTGGATCTGACCTGATAGCTGTGCCCCTGAGAACTAGCTTTTATGTTAGCAGGAAATGTCCAAGGGAGGGAAACCATGAATAATCCTACTGAGCTGAACCCCTGTGACCAGCATGGCATGATAACCAAGCATGCAGTAGTGGCATGCATACATTGGTAGTAACCAACAGCTCTCTAATCAGATTTAAGGCATCATCCTTTCAAGGGCAAAGCTCCTCAGTTAGTTACAGAGTGTCAAGTGACCATCCCTGAGACCTTACATGCACAGGAAACATTCAGACAGAGCACACTGTGTTAATATATTTAGGAATATGTATATACTTATATATGTAAATATGTCTACATGGAACAGCAACTACAGAAAAGAGGCCATGAATTTGAGAGCAAGAAGGTATTTGGGAGAGGCTGGGGGGACCAAAAGGAAGGGGAGAAATAATGTAGTTATACTTATAAAAATAAAAATAATTATAATAAAAATTGTTTTGGGGGTGTTTACAGAGCTTCTTACTCCAAAGACATGTATTTGAGATTACGGTGGCCCTCCCTCCCTCCAGTGTTGTCTGAAGCTTGAGTCACAGCTGACATTTGCTTATTTTTATATAGCCCTGCAAACACAAAAGGGCTTTTACCTTTGGAATGAAATTAGTCTTGCCTGTGATCCACAAAATCAGAACATATTTGGCATCCTTCACTAGTCTGAGAAAAATCCAGGGACTGATAAGCCAGGAAAGGATTTTAGACCAAGAAGACTTGTGAGGTTTTGTTATGCATCTGGGCCTTTTGTTTGTTTGCTTGTTTGCTTCTTTTTGTTTTGTTTCCAAGACAGGTAGAGACAGACTCTTCTCGGACTACTCAGCTGAAGTAAAATTACTTCGGGATGTTAAAGTTGTCTTTAGTGTGTGTCTAATTTCTCACCATAGAATCAGGTCTTTCAACCTTCTCTAAGTCTACACCGATTTCTGCCAACTTCTCTGTAGGCAGGAGATATGGTAGGCTAATCAATAATCTTTCTCAAGGATTTTTTTTTCCTTTGCTGTTGTTAACTGCCATTTTTGGTTTTCTGAAAGCCAATCAACTTTGGAAAGATAAAGAATAGTCCAGTCTCCCCAGAAAGACAGAGCTGCTGTTAGCTGCCTCTGTGTCTCAGGCTTCAGATCTCACAAGGAAATATTCGACAGGCTTTGTGTGGTCACTCTCCAAAGTGGCCAAGGCCCAAGAAGGTAGCAGTAGTTTTGCCTGGATTAGTGTTTGCAGCCACTCTTGTCCACAAGTATTGGTCTGAAACCATCTACTCTGGATAGTTTGATGAAACAATCTGGGGAGAAGTTTTCGGTTTTTTTAAGACAAAGGGTGAAGAAATGAATTTCTCCTAGAGAATGAGAAATTATATGCTGTTTACAGGCAACATTTGACAGCATATCACAAAGTGTGATCTTGAAGAGAAGCTTAGGGTGACGCTTTGGAAACTAGGCTTCTTGGTTTTTAGTAAGTCAAGGAAACTGTGGGTTAAATGTGTGTTTCCTGTAGCAAGACCCCGAGATTCTTTCACAAGCTAACATGAGTCCTGAAGTTCCAAGCAGGCTGTAGATCCTTCTGGTGTGAAATCCTTTTAGAACTCAATGCATCTTCTAAAACTGCTTCTGCTGATACTGGGGACCCTGTTGTGCAGTTAATTTGAGCAAGTACAGAGCTGTAGAGTGTGGTAGGTCTCCCTCTTTGTGTTGAATATGTCCTCCTTGGGTTTGATTGTCTTGGTTAGCTGGTGGCCTCTCCATCCTTTTCCTGACCAGTTCTCATACCATCTGCATTTCCTGATCCAAACTTTCAGTGGGAATTTCACAGACGCTTTAGACCAATGGTTCTCAACCTGTGGTTTTCGACCCTTTTGGGGTTCAAACAACCCTTTTACAGGGGTAATGTATCAGATATCCTGTATATCAGATATTTACCTTATGATTCACAATGGTAGCAAAATTATAAAGTAGCAATGGAAATACTTTTATGGTTGGGGGTCACCACAGCATGAGGAAGTGTCTTAGTCACAGCATGGTGACCTCTTTAGGGAAGTTGAGAGCCACTACTTTAGACTCTCAGTCTGCTGTGTTCCAAACCCAGATTTTCAAGTCCAGGGCTACTGCAATCATTTCTAAGGAGATTGTGTGGTTTTCTGCTCTACCCAGCAAATGCTCTATCAATATTCAGTTCTTTATGGCGGGCTCTCTCTGTGTTCCATTTGCTGTGAGTTGATAAAGTGACTTTCAGATGTCCCCCAACTATTGCTGAGTAAACCTCTCGCCTTCACGTAAGACAATAATTTTCTGCTTCAGATGTGAGGTATCAGTCCTAGGATTCTTAGGCACACTTGGCTGCCACTTGTTCCTCATTTGTTAAGGCTTGCATGTTTCTTTTGGCTCCCAGTATGCATTGCTCTTTGGTCAGCACCTCAACATTCTTCAGGCCTCAGGTTTGATCATGACATGGCCTCTCAGCCCTTGCCCAGATGCTCTTCCTAGATTTGTGGTACTGGGGAAGGGTTTATGCAAATTATGCCTTTGTTTTCTGACTGACTTCTGGCTTATAAAGGATGCTAAGAGCCTAGAGGCAAGAGGAGGAAAGGACTTTGTGTTTGCCCATCCCTTGATGTCTGGTCCCATCCTCACTGCTGTTTCCACAGCTGTTAAGCTCAGAGCCTGCACAGCCATGAAGGTGTTAAAATCTCGGTCTTAGTCATCCCTCACCTAGAAATTGTGATGTTTCATCTCAATGATCAACTTGATGAGATTTAGAATCAGCTTGAAGATAGGTCTCTTTGAGTACCTGTGGGAAATTGTCTTGATTAGACTGATCCAGGTTGGGAGTCCCCCTGATATGACTAGCATCATTCCTTGGGCTGGGATCCTGCACTGTATAGAAAGGAGAACATGAACTGAGGGCAAGCATTTTCTCCTTTTGCTGCTTTCTGACTGAATGAAGTGTGATTAGTTTCATATTCTGGCGACTGTGACTTCTCTACTGTTATGTAATGCTGAACTGTGTGAGCCAAAGTAAACCCCCTTTCCTGGAAGATGCTTTGACAGGATGTTTTAATCTTAGCAACAGGAAAAGTAATTAAGAGGTCGAGGGGAATGTGTGGCTAAGTAAGAAGTCATGGTCAAGGTGTGGTCCTGACCATTATCATTGTTTCGGTTTTACTTTTTACTGGGTGGCAGTCTAACAAGTCAGAAATACTCGGAACCTCAATCTCAGAGACCAGCTCCCCCTGTGGCTGGCACTGGATTCCCAGCCTTTTTCTTTTCTCTGAATTAGAGTCTTGAGAAAATTTCAATACCTTGGGATCTGTTGTCTCTATAGCCTGATAACCAAAGGGAGGAATACAAATGTCACTCCAGATTCTTCATTACCGCCGATACAGTTCCAAGAGGCCTGGCAACTGTCCCACTCCCCGGTAGCACAGAGTTAGCGGCCTCTGAAACTACTAGAAATTGCACTCAAAGACTGGACGTTAGGTGTGTAGGCAGCAACTGGCGGAGGCTCACCTCCTCAGCCGTTGTCCAGACTGAAAGGTGCTCCTTTGCTTTAAGCCGGCATCAGCTGGAGTCTGTTCTCTTTGTCCAAGATGATATTTTAGGGGGCAGTGTTCTCCTAGTTTCTAGAAGGTTCTGGCAGGTTTTAAGTAGCCAGTGTTCCATACAGTTATTTCCTGTATATTTCTTTAGTTTGGTATTTGATTTTCTTTCAGTCCCCTAGTGGTCTACAGTAACACTTTCTCTTGTAACTAAGTCTGGGTGCTGCAGGCAGAGGCAGAGCAAACTCCCTGCCCCACACAAGGTCTCCAGATCCACCGTGGCTCACAGTTGAGCCAGCTTAATCTAGCACTCAAACTGGAAGTTTGAATCTGAAGAAGACTGAGATTAGCAAATTAGCAAAGCTGGAACATGCCTGTCACAGCAGAGGTTGTGGAGCTGGTGGTGGTCGAGGTTGAGATGGTGGTGGCGGTGGTGACGGTGGTGGAAATTGTGGTAGAGGTTGTGGTGGTGGTGCTGCTGGAGATAGAGGGGCTGGTGGTGACAGAGGTGGTTGGTGGTAGAGGTGATGACAGTTGTTAGCATTTTGTGTAAGCTCCATCCCACAGTTGCCTGGCAATAGCCAGGCGTACCTAACTCACTATAAAAGGGGCTGCTCGCCCACCTCCTTTTCTCTCTTGCTCTTGCTTTTGCCTTCTTGCTCCCTTGCTCCCTCTGTGTCCTTTTTCCCCCTTCTCCCCTCTCTCCCCATTCCCTTCCCCTCTTCTCTCCACGTGCTTATGGCCAGCCTCTCTGTCTCTCTCTGTCTCTGTCTCTCTCTGTCTCTCTGTCTCCCTGTTTCTCTCTCTCTCTCTCTCTCTCTCTCTCTCTCTCTCTCTCTCTCTCTCTCTCTCTGCTTTTCTCTGCCTCTAAACTCTCCTCCCCATACCCTGAATAAACTGTATTCTATACTATACCATCATGTGGCTGGTCCCTCAGGGGGAAGAGATGCCTCAGCATGGGCCTGCCGAGGCACCTTCTTCTCCCATATTCCACCACAGATCCACTAAAATATATTCCTTCTCCATTTATCTTTTTATACACATCAATAGTATTGGTGGAGGTTGTGTTGGTAGTGGTGGTTGTGATGTATCACTGACTTTATATTCTTTGCGTTTCTTATTGCCCAGCCAGTTTCTCCAGATGGCATTCAAATCTGACTTCCCAAACAGTATCCTCAAAGTGTCTGGTATTATTTATATGCCTGCTGTCTAAGAACCTAAATTCCAAATACATTAAGCTGCAGTGAAAGCTCCAGGGCATGGCGTGACGGGTAAAGGGCTCTGCATAAAAGCCTGAGCAAGGGCTTGAATTTGGACCTGCAGAGTCTATGGAAGAGCCAGGCACAGTGCAGGATGCATCGACTGGCAGGACTGTCAAGCTGAAACAGCAAGTTCCAGATTTAGTGAGAGACCCGTGGTCAACATGTAAGGAGGCACTAGTTAGAGGAAGACATCTGACAACACACACACACACACACACACACACAGAGAGAGAGAAAGAGAGAGAGAGAGAGAGAGAGAGAGAGAGAGAGACCTCAGTTTACATGTAAACTCATGTAAAAGAAATATTTTGTATTTTGTGTTTCTGTCCTATAAATAAAAAGTCGAATGACAAAGAAAAAATAAACAACTTTGTAAAACACTCCCTGCTCCCTTGATTCACAAATCCAGGAATGACAAAGAGCATGTGAGCCTCCAGGAGACAATTGATCATCCCGTATCAGCCTCAAGTCAGCAAAAGTCCTGACAGGATCCTTTGGAGGAAGTTAAAACAAGGGTAAAAGAATGGCTGCTGGGAGCAGAAAGGAATGTGGAAACATGGATGGACCAGGGACATTAAAGAGTGGCTGCCAAGTCTGTGATGCTGCCTCTAACGCCCAGGCACCAAAAGTAACTCAAACTTCAAAAGAGTCCATTTCTTACAGTTCGCCATAATGAACACCGCTGCCCACATCCTTTTAGCACCCTGTATATTTCTCAGTACTTTGTAGATTCAATCAAGAAGCAAACTTGATTGAATACTTGCTCTTTAATTATCCAATTTCCCCATGAAGCATGTCTCAATTAGGGCACTCCCATGGACCTGAGGCACTAGCACTCTTTGGGAAATGCACTTTCTGGGGTGGTTTTGAGTCCCAATAAGCATAAGGATGCCCTGCTAGGGTATTCCTTGGTACTGACCATTCGTATATTTCTGTCTTATGTAGACTCTGAAAACTGTTTCATAGGGCTGAAGATGTGCACCAGTGTTATGGTCCGAAGAGACAAAGTCAGCCGTGTCCTGGAAGGGATGGAAGGCAATGTGGAGAACTTTGAGTTCATTTTTGGTTCAGTGCTTTTCAAATGTTGAAAAAAAAATTGCCTTAGGGTTTGGCTAAGTGCAGACCTATGGGCTTCACAGCAGAGGCCTTCCTTTGGAGAGAAGAGAAGGAAAGCCAGAAACTGACAAACTGGAGAGGCATTCATTGTATCTGGGCCTGGCAATTCACACCTGGAAATCCAGCACTTGGAAGATCAGAAGTTTAAGGCCAGCATCATGCTTTGCCTCAAAAACAAACAAACAAGCAAACAAACAAACAAACAAACAAACAATGTCAGCCACCACCTGCTCCCAGGCTAACCTACCCAACCAAATGATCAACAACAAAAATAATCCAAGCACCCTAGTGGTGTCCCATCCAGTCATTTTGAGCAACAGGTTAAGCCATCTCCAGAAATCAGTTGTGTGGCATGTGAGATGGCCATCAGTGTACACTGGTGGCCATGGGTACTACTATTCTGAACACAGTTGTTGGCCAAGCTTTTGCTTCACCGTTTACGATTATCCATTTTTACTATTTTGTGTGCACAGCTCCTAAAGGTTACTGAGTATGTACGACAATGAAGAGTACCAACGTATCAGGTGAGATCTGGGAGAACAGGTTACAGAATAGGCAGTCGTCAGAGTGAGAGAACAATTTTCTTCCATCCTTTTAAAGTTTTACCTCTGCGTTCATTGTGTAGAGATGCTGTTCAGGGAAGTCCTTTGTAGCTTGTTCCTGCTCATGCATAGGCGAGACACCTCGGGGCGTGGGTTTAAATTCACGGCACTGTGAGTCCTGTATGTCACCTTTAATTCAAAGTTTTTATCATGACCAAAGTGACTGATTTCAAAGTAAGGCTGATTTCATCTAGCCTTACTGTTGGGGTTTTGGACAGCAAACAATTTTTTAAAAAGTAATAGAATCATGAGCCTAGAAAAAAAGTACCATACCGTTATTCTGCCCAATAAATTAATAACTACAGAAGCAGAGATAAAGGACAGCCATGACTACAGGGCATCCTTTTGATCTGTTCTTCATGGTCAACTCCTCCCCCCCAAAAGCCCAAACAAACAAAAAAGGCACTTAATGTGCCGTACTGGACTTGTAGTCACTTTTTACAATGGCTTTGGTCACAGAAACACAAACCACAGAGTAACAAGAGTCAGGCATTCCTTGTCCTGTAGTAGCTGTTTTGTGTCATTTACAAATTCAGACCATTGAACCTGTCAAATTAATTTAGTGAAGTGTCGCCCGTTTCAAATTTCAACCTTTCTCCCTCTTAGGAAGTAGTACTGTAACCTGATAAAAATATGGTTTCAAAAAATGCCCGTGTCATTTGCTACACAACAACCAAACAAGCCTCACTGCGGAGGCTGGTGCTGCTAAGAAGCACTTCAGTTGCCTTCAGAGTATTCAATTATTTTTAATTAAAAATAAATACATGAAGAGAGCTTTAGGGATACACACCTTTAATGCCAGCACCTGGTAGGCAGAGGCAGGAAGATTGCTGTGATGTTAGGCCTAGCCTAGGTTAATATCATCCAAACAAAAAAGTAAGGACTTGTTCAAATGACCCAATCTCTGAGAGTGTTCCTACATAGGCACTTGTGTGTGGAAGCCAAATGACGACTTCAGCATCTATCCTAAGGAGCTTTCAGCTTTAATGATCCTCCCTCCCTCCCTCCCTCCCTCCCTCCCTCCCTCCCTCCCTCCCTCCTTCCCTCTTTCCCTCCCTCCCTCTTTCCTCCCTCCCTCTCTCCTGTACTTTCTTTCCTTCATTCCTCCCTCCCATCATTTCCATCTTTCCTTCCTTCCTTCCTATTCTTTCCTTTCTTCTCTCCTTCTTTTCTTTTATTCCTTCTTTCCCTCCTCCTCCCAATGCAGCTGGAGCATTTTCTCATTAGAATTTTGATGGCCTGCTCAACATGAAAGATCTAAGTGGGGAATGTCTCCTTTGGCACTGAGAGCTTGTATCTGTGTAAAGGTTGTGTAGCGTTTATCCAAAATTCATGGGGCCAGGCATGTTTCATATGTTGGATGTTGTTTTCAGATTTTGAAATAACTACATGCATCTAAATAATGAGATCTTATAGATGAGATCTTATTTATATTTCATGTATACCTTATATACATAAATCAAAGGTCATTTTATGCAATATTTTAAGGTGATTTTGTATACAAAATAAGATTTCACAGTATGTGTGAAATTTTCTTCCTAGATTTTTGAGAGTTTAATATCTCTAGAGTAGGAATATTCAACTTGTGTTATGCTCAGTGCTGTGTACTCAACACTTAACAGTTTTCAAGTTAGTGAACATATTATGTTCAAGTCCTTTATGATGCTTGGAAAGTGTTGCTACATCTTCAGGGAGAAAATTGGTCTTCAGAAACTCCATAAAACTCTTAATGCTTTGACGTTATTGGCAGGATATACTCTAGTAGAAGAGAAATATTCTCATACTGGAAAGCTTCAAAGTCAGAAGCTCATAAAGAGTGAGAAAAGAAGTGTCACACAATTGTGAACAGTTTCTCATCAAGCCCAGTTCTCATCTACATCTAGAGATGGAAAATCTAGGAAGCATCAGAGAAGCAAGAGACGATCCTTGCCTTCTAATTGAAAACAAACATCAAAGCATATGATGGACCTCTGACTAGGGAGAAAAATCAACATGAAAAGGGAAGCCTTATTCTATGAGAGCCAGAGCTTAGTGTCACCACCTGGGAGGGCCTTCCACGGAAGCATCATTCTGCCGTTACTTCTGTGATGTGTTTTCTCTTATAGATGTCAAGATGGCATTGTTATTTATGTCCAGGAAGACTGAATCTTTACCTATAGGAATTTATTCACCTCTCAAAAAAGAAATGCTATTATAACTTTCCAGAGCATTTAATGACTTGACCTAAAATGAGCAGTCTAGGGTAATCAAGAGTATGAAATGGCTATGTTTTTTTTTTTTTTTCTGAAAAAAAGAATCTTCAGATGTCAATAAAGTGACTAAAAAAGAATCTTAAGAAAGAGTTAATGGATGAGAATAGTTTACCCAAACTAGAGAGTTGGAATGTATGAGGAGATCCCAGGCACTCAGGTGTTCAGCAGGTATCTATGTTCAGAGAGATGTTAAGGTGGTGGTGACTGGTGACTGGTGACTGGTGACTGGTGACTGGTGACTATGGTGGTCAAACAGACAATTCTACCTAGACAAAGGAATGAATTTTTCTAGCGGGTTTCCACTTGGAATGTAGGTAATGTATAAAAGTGGAAGAAGTATGATCTTTGAATTCTTTTTAGAGGCCTGAAGGAAATCTTGTTTTATAGCAAGAAAATGTTGTTTAGTTCTCTGTAAACCAAGGACACCAGAGGGAAACTGAAATGTATGAGAAGTAGCTAGTCATTGTTGTGAGCTCTAAAACCTATGAAAAACATTTGCTCCATGTAAACTTTTCTCTGATTTATTGGTAAAGGGGATACCCAGACACTTGGAAGGTCTTTAGGAATCCTGTGTAGACGAATAGACTCACATCAGTGGTGATTGTTTTAGTGATCCAGGGATGCAGGATTCCAAAGTATGGGTAATGGGGTCTATAATGGTAGATTTTTCAATAGGAATGTTCGGTTCTCTCAGACGATGAGTTTTGTAGAACTCAGAGGTTTGCCTAGAGAATCCTTCCAGAATGGCACATCTTGCCTCCTTTTAGCTTCCCATTTCCTAGCAACCAATTCTTTTTATATGTCTGTGATTATAGTTTTCATACTTCTTGGGTCACATCACTCCTATTATATAGGATGGGAACATATACAGTGGAAGAAAGTCACACTGTCCCAGTGGCCCGCTGGCTGAATTTACTGAGATTCAGGGGAGAATTCAAACTATGGATTTTCATACTTACCCGAGATAAAACTTAGATGATTCAAGTAAGACCATTTTAAAAGCTGAAGCAATTTCAGGCAACGACAAGCTCTAGTCTAGTTCCCAAGTCGTACTTCTACTCCCATTCCTCATCTGAGATACAGCTGAGGGAATCTAATTCACTGTGGTAACAGGTCATCCCACGTCCGAGCTGTTTGTCCATAGCTGGTTTGAAGACACTGCATGTCTAGTGATCCCTTACATGAGTCTCTGATACTTGTCATTTGTGTTTCAAATATTTCATTCCCCTAAGCTTTCCTAGAGTTAGGAGGAAGATTTGCTAGGTGGGTCCCTCAAGTTCCCCCGGGAAAGTGGGATCGTTTGGGGTCTTGTCTCTTTCCCATGTCAGCATCCTGGTCAGAGCAGGTCCTTTCCTTTCTTACTGCCTCATGTCTGGGAGCTTTGGCAATGATAGCCAAAGTGAATAGGATTAAGTGACAAGCAGCTGGGAAGCAGTGTCATTGCAAGGCTAAGGGGACTACAAAGTTGGGGGGTGTTTTTAGTGTCTGTACTGTTCCAGGGAGATGGTGAGAAAAAGAAAAAATCAATCAGCGCCTGCCTTGGGCTCCATAATTTGCCTTTTACTTTCTGTATTTTCCTAGCTGAGTCTGAAAAGCGGGACCAAAACAATCAGCAACAGATGTCCTGGTGAATCTGCTCCATCCATGAATTCAGTCAGCATGCAAATTGCCATCCCAGGGTGGTTCCAGAAGGCTGCTGGAAAAACCAAACCAAACCAAACCAAACCAAACCAAACCAAACCAAACCAAACCAAACCCCATCAGGTCCACTCTGCAACAGAGATAGATGGATGATTAGAATGTCTGGACCCAATCATATATTTAATTACAACCCCCTTTTTAAAAATCGCAACGACAATGACTGGTAGCTATTATAACACGGTACTGCAAACTTGTTCTGAGGCATAGTGGCACTTTGGAGGGCTGATAGGTGGTCTGTGTTTGATCAGAATGATCAAAGCTCCTTGCCATAGAGAACCCCCTTTTCCTTCTCCCTTGTCTGATCTACTTAGAGGGGCAAAAATATGATTTATAGGAGACACTTTATATGGCTCTCATCCCCCCGAGGGCAAGGGCATAATTTTTGTACCACCATTTTCCCTGGGAAGCAGGAGTGCCTGACAGTGCTTACGCCCTGACTCCACAGCTGGGGTGACAGACCAGCTGGCTTCTGCCTTCATTTGCACTCATAAGTTCAAATACTTTCCAATCTTATTATTGGTATAACATAAAAAGATGAAACGCTGGTGCAAGCGAGAAAACTTATTCCACTCTGCTCTTCCATCTCATTTATGTTTTTGAGACTTCAAACAAAACCAAACCTGAGCATCTCACATGGTGGAGTGTTGTATTTAACCAGTCAGTTGATGGAGAAACAATGTTAGTGAGGGAAGCCATGAACCTGGGATCTACTAACATGGCCATTGTGTCCACTCTAAGAAAGAATTCATGATTTAGATCAAGTTTTCTTTTTCTTTTTTCCTTTATCTGAATCTCTGTGCATTTTTTCTTCTGACACTGCAGACTGAACCACACTCTTTTCCTATCCTTGGCTGAAACTAGAAAGCTGAGAAATAGGAATAAAATTCATGTTATCAGCCTGTTTCATATTGGGCTTTAAAAATACACAACTTGCAGTACAGACAAAATGTAAAGTTAGTAATGACTAGATCACATAATCAGTTAATGAAATATTTACTGAGTACACCAGATAAGAGTCTCAAAGCTAGGTAGCCACACACACAGACACAGACACAGACACAGACACAGACACACACACACACACACACACACACACACACATACACACACACACACACACACACACACACACACATTTTGAAGGTTTCTGGTAAGAACTTCACAGGAGACGTGGCTTGTGGGTGTACTGTTTGCAGGGAGAGATGTTACACTGCCACACACTCCTTTTGCATCTATTATCTGAAGGAAACACAAACACTCTTAACTAGCAAGCAGACATGGAAGCACTTGTATGAGACTTTCAGGAAAGTTCACATTCTTCAGAGAGTCAGTCACATCTGAGAAACAAAGATAAAAGGACGGATAAAAAAGCATGAGGCAGGCAGGGCTGGAGACAAATGGGGGAAGCATCGCCACAGGAAGGTGGGTAGAGAGAACACTGTGATCAGACATGTCTAGCTGGGATAGGTTGTCAGGAAGGATTGGAGGCGGTATGTGAGGTGAAATGGGGGTGTTCCAGGGAAAAGAACACTAAAGACACTGCTTCTGCCTTAAGAGCTTGGGTCTGAGATCTTGTTAATTCACGCCAGTACCAGCTGAGATAGACTGCAGTCACAAATACTGCACGTGTATGTGTGCTCTCAAGTTTACCATGATAAGAGCCAGAGACCCTCTCAGGCCTTTAGATCATATGCCCACAACTACCTTCCTGGCTCTTCTGTGGGCCAGGCTGTGAACTGAATACTTCCCTCCTTGAATACTGTATTCCCTCCGACTCCCCTTTGAGGTAAGTCCCACTTTCCCAAATTTGAAAAGATCAAAGTGAGGCTTACCGAGCCTATTGAGTGATATTGTCTCTCTTTATAGGGTCTAGAACCTTCTTTGAGATACTTTCCGGGATGTCTAGGAAGATTTTCTAGCTGGGGCTAACTGAAGTGGGTGCTACCATTTTGTGGCTGGAGTCAAGGCTGAGTAAAGGGGGAGAGAACAATCGAGCTCAGATCAGCATTCATCTCTCTCTGTTTCCCGATGACAGACTTAGTTTGACCAGTTGCCACCATGCTTTCTCCAGCCTGATGGGTTACAGCCTCAAACTGAGAACAAAAAGGGCATTGGACTGTTCTGTGTCACAGTAAGGAGAACAGTAACCACTATGCTTGGTTCGGCATCCAGTAGCTAACATGCGGAACCACTGCTTAGATGCATTCTGTTAACAAAAGGTAAACCTAAGGAAATGAGAGAAAAGGATGGTGCACACTCAGTTACTATGATCGTAAAACTGGAACCAGTTGCAAGCTCGGTTTATTCTAACTGTGCTTACTTCGAAGCTCACTCTCCTCTGTGTGCAGGGATGCAGAGCAGGATTGGGGAGGGCGCTCCCTTTCCTAGATGGTGCTAGGATAAGAAGATGAACAAGGGACGTCTGAGTCTTTTCCCATAGAACTTCTGCTGGTCTTTAAAAAAAGAGGAGAAAATGAAAGGACATGGAGGTCAACTGTGTGAAGGAGAAAGCGAGATGGAGGGCGAGGCACCACAGGTTCCTGCGACTCCTCAAAGAGTCAGCATTTCCCCAGCATTAGATCTAAAATGGCTCCTGGAAAATACGTGAGGCAGCCAAGAGGAACTGAGGCTGAGGTGGTGGCTGCTTCCTTCCCAGAAGTCCCAAGGAGTGATAATGCTCCTCCCTTCGAAGTTACCTCATTAGGCAGGGCTTTCATTGGGGTGTGGTGATGGTGTGGCTGGAATTCCTGGGATTTGTCACGTGTCTCTGTCTCTCTCTCTCTCCCCATCCTTGGTTCTGCTCCCACAGTAAGCAGGTTTTTTGTTTGTTTGTTTTGTTTTGTTTTTTAAGACAAGGCCTTGCTATGATGTACCTGGCTCTGTGTCCCGAGTTCGGAGACTACACGCAAGCATTATTATACTCGGTATAATAATGAGATGATCATTAGAGAGATGCTCTTTAGTGGTAATTAGGGACTAAGCCTTAGCCAGTCCTGGTCCTGTGTGCAATCAGACACAGACAGTCCAAACTCTTTCTCCTCTCTGGTACTGGCAGCTTTTCTTCTCAGGATGCCTGAAGAAATGCAGTGAGGAGATGAGAAAGTTGCTGAAGTAATGTTTCTCATCAGTACCTCTTATGTTTTCAACAGGATTTACGTTGAAAGTTGGGTAGACTCTTTCAGGTTGAACACCAGTAAAGAGCTGAAATGGATATTTACACCCCTCAGGAATTTTACCATGACTTCAGTGCACACAGGCATTGATGTGGCCAAAGGTGACCTTCTAGATCTCTTGAGAAAAATTGCCAAATCTGTTATTAAAGCACGTGTGGAGACAATACAGGCTGGTGCTGACAGTGTCTAGATTGAACTCAGTGACAGCTTGTATTCTGACACCCAGTGGCAGGGAGAGTGTTTGCTTCCTCTAGGCATTGTGATGATGATGAACAGATTTCCTATGATTCTTCTGCTGAAGTTCTTCTACTAAATACATTGAAGTCCCTAAGTGACCTTTGACCTTCATGCCGACCAAAGAAGCAGAGCAAAGTGTGAAGAGTTACCTGGAGTTCATCATTTATCCCATTACCATGGGTGGTGGTTTGAATAAGCAATGGACCTCAGGGTCTTAGATACCTGAACGTTGCTTCTCCAGTTAGTGGTGCTGTTTGGGGAGGTGCAGTATTGATGGAGAAAGGGTGTCATTGGGGGAGTAGGCTCTAAGATGAAAAAGCTTCCTTGATTTCCAGCGCTCTCTCTGTGACATGTTTGCAATTTAAGGTATGCGCTTTCAGTTTCCTGCTTCAACCATCAGGCCTGCTTGCTGCCATGTCACTTTG
The DNA here is from genome assembly GCF_011762505.2 of Arvicanthis niloticus. Taxonomy (NCBI): domain Eukaryota; kingdom Metazoa; phylum Chordata; class Mammalia; order Rodentia; family Muridae; genus Arvicanthis; species Arvicanthis niloticus. The sequence goes on along the minus strand of NC_133433.1, from coordinate 32,172,022 downwards.
CCATGAACACGATCAACTTTTATAAGGGGTTGGAACCAGAAGCCCAAATAAACCTTTTATAAGGGGACCCTTTTATCACAGAAATATAGAAGTAACTAGTACACCCTGTATTTGGGGAAGGAAGAAATTAGTGGTGGTGACACAAAGGAGAAGGTGAAGGAGAGAAATAAGGAAAACATGACTGAGAAGAACAATTATGTCAACAGGTACGGAAGACAACAGCAATAAAGAGAAATCAAGACGTTTAAGGAGAAATAAATTGAATGGGAAGAAGTAAATTCTATCAATGAAACATGAACTAGAAATTCTGGTGACTTTACCAAGGAGGAATGCAGGGAATTCTTTTACCAAGGATGGCAAGGCCATCCGTGGCCAAACATTGAACTCTAAATGCTGTTTGGAATTAAAGAAATTACCACTCATCCTCAGTAGGACTTCTCTAACCTTTTGAGTTACAACAGAGAAAAGTAATATTACAGTCTATGTTTATGATATTATTTTGTCATGGGCAACAGTGATGAACAAACACCAGAATACCTCAGCAGAAGCTAAGCCTTGAAAGTCACCTGTAAGAACATTGACAAAAAGATAACAGAAGAAAAGAAAAAAAGCAAAACAAAACAAAAGCCAACAAACAAACAAAAGACACTACAGGAAATTCTTCGGAGCATTCTTTAAACATCTAAAGCTTGGCTTGTGTTTTGACTCTGCTAATTGGTTATGACTTGAAGCTGCTATGCTGTCAGACCTCTGGTCTGGAGATGGGATGACTCTTGTATCAGAGAGTGTGTCTCTCATGAAGAAACTTCAGAAGACCTTCTACGATATCATTAGTGAGAGGAAAGGGCAGGTAGCCAGCTCTGCCTTTGTGAAGCCAGAAAGTTGTTGATGAGCACTGTGTACCCAGCTTGAAGAATCTGGTAGAACTATCTGGTCTCAGCTGTTAAGGAAGAATGGAAGACAGATGACAACAAGGTACGTTTTGAAAACATCTACATAAATGGTCATCAGTTGACTTAGTCATGTCCTATCTCAGAGTTCTACTCACTCCACAACTTATAGTGTATCACTCCTCTACAGTAATACTGAGTGCCTTTTTTTCCACTTGTTCTCCTTTGCTGTTATCTATTGCCTTTGATTTGGTTTTGTCCCCCTACCTTCTCCTTATACTTGAGGCTAGAAACATAGGCACCCAAGTCTATCTGTTCTTCATTTGACAAGGTCAGATATTGTATATTGTGGGCTTTATTATTATTTATTTTGTTCTGAAATTAAAGTAATAAAGTAAAGAGATAATTAGGTCATCAGAGCTTCAGTGTTATGAATGAACCAATGCCACAGTGGGTTTGTTATAGAGTTGATTGCTTTGAGTCTTTCTCATTCTTCACTTTGATTTTTCCCTTCCACTGAGAATGATGCAGCAGCTGGCTCTCTCCAGGTGCTAGAAGTCATTTTCTTCTAGTTAATTCTATAGTGTCTTCATCTAATGATAACACTGTGTATCAGCAGAGAAATGAAACTATTAAGGTTAGGTTGACTCAACCTTTCCCTGATGCCCTAAAGCATGGAAAAGGCACATAACTCCTTCTCTAAAACCAGGAACAGGTTTGGTAGAACCAGCAATGACCAGGAGCCAGAACCTTGGGGGAGCCATAGCTTTGGATCCTGAGAACCCAATTCTTCCCACTGTTAGGGGGCTAAGGTTATCAGTCTCAAGACTGAAGTGTGCTTGGTCTGTGATGCTCTTGAGATACTGTGTGCCCTTTGTGCAATATTGCTTGATTAGTTTCTAGCTGACTTTGTATAATTGTACAGTAGCTTTCTACTAACTCTTTTCTCTCAACCCCAACAGTATATAAGCTGTATTTTTTTATTGGATATTTTATTTACATTTCAGATGTTAACCTCTTTCCCCATACCCCCCTGCCCAGGAACCCCTTATCCCATCCCCTCTCCTCCTGCTTCTATGAGGATGTGCCCCCACCTCCCCCCCACTCCCACTTCCCCACCCTCAAATTCCCTTGTGGGGAGCTGACAGAAGGTGGCTATCATCCTTGCAGCCATCTTGAGCCATATACCCTGACAAAAGACTTGATTACAATAGCCTGCAACAGCTGAGCACACTCTGATAACATCTTGTTTTAGATACCCAGGATCTTCCCTTGGGTGTGTGAGACTTAAAGCTGTGATTTAGAGCCAAGACTTAAGGGCGTGACTTAGACATCAGATTTAGAGATAAGACCTAAGGGTGTGACTTAAGGGCGTGACTTAAGAGGCATGGCTTAGAAGTGAGACTTATAAAAGGTGAGAGGCAGACAGAAGAGTTCAGAACAACTTGGAGTTAATTATTAGGCATTAGGTATTAGGTACTTGGAAGAGAGCTTGGAAAGAAGCTTGAAACTTGGAGGCACTAGGGACTAGGAACTAGGGACTAGGAACTCAAGACTTGGGACTTGGAGAGAAGAAGAGAGACTGAAGAATAAACAGGATTGAATCACGCTCTGTCTGGTCTCCATTCTTCAAGTCCATCCTCACTCTCTCTTGCTGAACCCTGACCCGCAGACTGGAGTAGCTCGGGGCAGTGCAGGCTCTAACAGTTTAGTCCCCAAGGCTTTTGGCAGTGCGGGTTCCAACACTGACAGAACGGTCCGAGACATTTTGGCTCCCAAACGTGGGGTAGTGCAGTTCTCAACATTTCTGGCCCCCAAGCGTGGAGCAGCTTGGGCCGCAACATTCCCCCACACTCGGTGTCTAGACTTCATGGGACCAAGAATCTCCTCTCCCACCTATGCCTGCTGAGGTCATCCTCCCTTGCATATACAGCTGGAGCCATGGGTCCCTCCCTATGTTTTCCCAGACTGGTGGTTTAGACTCTGGGAGCTCTGATTGGTTGATATTGTTGCTTTACCCATGGGGCCGCAACCCCCTTCAGCTCCTTCAGTCTTTTCTCTAACTCCTCCATTGGGAACCCCTTGATCAGTTCAATGGTTAGCTGTGAGCATCCACTTCTAAATATGTCAGACTCTGTCAGACATCTAAGGAGACAACTATTTCAGGCTTCTGTCAGCATGTACTTGCTGACAGCCACATCAGCATCTACCTTTGGTGACTGCACATAGGATGGATACTCAGATAGAATGGTCTCCAGACTGCCCCTCCTTCAGTTTCTGTCCTACACTTTGTCTCCATATTTGCTCCCATGAGTATTTCGTTATTCCTTCTAAGAAGGACCAAAGCACTCACACTTGGTTGTCTTTCTTCATGAACTTCATGTGGTCTGTGAGTTGAATCTTGGGTATTTCAAGCTTCTGTGCTAATATCCAGTTATTAGTGAGTGCATACCTTGTGTGTTCTTTTGTGATTGGGTTACCTCACTCAGGATGATATTTTCTAGTTCCATCCATTTACTTAAGAATTTCTCAAATTCATTGTTTTTAATAGCTGAATAATATTCCATTGTGTAAATGTACCACAATTTCTGTATCCATTCCTCTGTTGAAGGACATCTGGGTTCTTTCCAGCTTCTGGCTATTATAAATAAGGCTTCTATTAACACAGTGAAGCATATGTCCTTGTTATATGTTGGAGCATCTTCTGGGTATATGCCCAGGAGTGGTATAGCTGGGTCCTCAGGCAGGAAGATCAATGGAATAGAATTGAAGATCCAGAAATGAACCCACACACCTATGATCACTTGATCTTTGACAAAGGAGCTAAAAACCATCCAGTGGATAAAGGACAGCATTTTTAACAAATGGTGCTGGTTCAACTGGAGGTCAGCATGTAGAAGAATGCAAATTAATCCATTCTTATCCCCTTGTACAAAGCTCAAGTCCAAGTGGATAAAGGACCTCCACATAAAACCAGATACACTGAAACTAATAGAAGAGAAGGTGGGGAAGATCCTCAAATACCTAGGCACAGGGGAAAAGTTCCTGAACAGAACACCAATGGCTTATGCTCTAAGATCAAGAATTGACAAATGGGACCTCATCAAATTGCAAAGCTTCTGTAAGGCAAAGGACACTGTCAACAGGACAAAACAGCAACCAACAGATTGAGAAAAGATCTTTATCAATCCTACATCCGATAGAGGGCTAATATCCAATATATACAAAGAACTCAAGAAACTAGACTCTAGACAACCAAATAACCCTATTAAAAATGGGATACAGAGCTAAACAAAGAATTCTCAACTGAGGAAACTCAAATGGCTGAGAAGCACCTAAAGAAATGTTCAGCATCCTTAGTCATCAGTCAAATGCAAATCAGAACAACCCTGAGATTCCACCTCACACCAGTCAGAATGGCTAAGATCAAAAACTTAGGTGATAGTAGATGCTGGCGAGGATGTGGAGAAAGAGAAACACACTCTTCCATTGTTGGTGGGATTGCAAGCTGGTACAACCACTCTAGAAATTAGTCTGGCTGTTCCTCAGAAAATTGGTCATAAGCTGTACTTCTGAATAAACTTACTTGGCATAAGACATAGCTTGTGAAATATCTTCTGACCACAGCTTTTCTATCTTTATCTTCTCATCTCCAGTCATCCTGCCTAGGGCCCTATCACTGAAGAATGGCCTGGTGGCCTAAGTCAGAAAACAAGATGGAGATGGCCTCCATTTATATATAAAGAGCATGTAAAAGAATGGAGGAGACAGCATGAGTGAGGTTGTATCTTTGAATTTTAAGAAGATAATCCCCACAAGGAGACACCAAGACATTTTGTGGTGCCTAAATTAGGTTCCTTTAATACCCAGGTAACATGTCTCCATTTGTGAGCTGAGCATATTTGAAAGAGTCTAGATATAGAGACATTGTGACATGGGGTTCTCAGCTAATCCTGTAATATAGAAGATATTGAGATTTCCAGGAGACTGAAGGCAACCTTCTATGACCCTACAATTTTGTTTTATGCCTGTTAGTCTATAAAGAAGCTAAAAAGATTCCCGTTAGGTGAGAGTGGGTCATGGGACTGCCTTGTTTACATGAGTATGTTAAAAAAATATCAGCTTTTTTTTTTTTATTCTCTAAAAGCCTGTACTTTGCCATCTGTTGGTAAAACAATGAGAATTGTAACTCAAAATCAGTGCTTCAAGGATTTCAGAGTCCCTTGTACATTCTGAAAGCCATGCTCAAGACTCTTATCTAAGTCACTGTTCTATTGCTGTGAAGAGACACCGTGATCAAGAAGACTCTTATAAAAGAAAGCATGGAAATGGGGGCTTGCTTACAGCTTCAGGGGTTTAGTCCATTTATATTACTGTGGGGAGCATGGTAATATGCCCAGTGCTGGAGCAGCTGAATCCTGATTTGCACAGGCCAAGATGGAGAGCAATGCTGAGCGCGGCATGGACTTTTGAAACCTCAATTCCCATTCTAGTGATACACTTCCTTCAAAAAGCCCACATCTACTCCAACAAGGCCACACCTTCTAATCCGTGTAATCCTTTCAAACAGTTCCACTCCATGGTAACCAAGCATTCAAATATATGAACCTATGGGGATGTGTGGGAAGCCATGGCAAGGCCTTACTCTTGGCAAACACTCACCCTTGGCTCTCCTAGCTACTATTCTTCTTTCTGCTTACCTTCCATGATTCACTTGTCAGTTCTCAGAACTTCATCAAGGCCTTATAGAAACCCACCTTAGTAACCCTTCCTCCTGATCTCTAGATTTAGCCAACATCCTGTTAGATAGATGTTTTTAGAACTCCTGGTAACGGAAAGGCTTTGTGAGAATAACTCAGTTCGACCCCATAGCTGCAGCTACCTTCCTCCACCTGAAAAGCCCTCTTTCCTTTCCTACACCTCCCCATATCCTGTTTTCAGCGTATATAACCTGTGTGAACAATAAAAATTTTGCCAGCTTGATCAGACTTCTTGACTTGCTGTGCCTCCTTATTTTCTCATGCATCTCAGTCCTCTCCACAGGGTCTAAGGTCCCCAATTGATTGTCCAGCTGGCTTGGACAGGGATGATTCTCATTCAAACCACCACATTCCACTTTCTGGTACTTGTAGGCTTGTAGCCATATCATAAGACAAAAGGCATCTAGTCTAACTTCAAGAGTCCTCATAGACTTTCAGTCTCAATACTGACTAAAAGTCCAAAGCCCAATATTTTTTTCTGAGACTCAAGGCAATTGCTTAACTCTAACTAATGAAAAAAAAATCAAAATAAAAAAGCAAAGCACACAACACACACACACACACACACACACACACACACACACACACACACAAATAAAGCACATACTTCCAATATACAATGGTACAGAATATATATTACTATTCCAAAAGGGAAGAAAGGGAACACAGTAGAAAATACTGGACCAGAACAAAACAAAACACCAATGACTGGGCAAACTCCAAACTCTGAATCTCCATGCTGATGTCAAAATGCTCTTAAGATATTCAACTCCTTTAGCTTTATTGACTGGAACTTACTTTTCTATCTTGGGGTGGTTCCATTCCCTGTTATCAGCTCTCATTGGCAGGTAAATCACAGCTCTGGGATCTCTAACATCTTGGAGTTTCCAAGGCAATCAAGGCTTCACTTTTATGGCTTCATGCACTGGCTTCTCTAGGCCTCCATATAGGGACACCCTTGTCATACACCTGGCCCCAGTGGATTTTCTTAGCTATGGAAGGATATTCTACATTTTTTTTATATCCTTGACTCTAAAGTTAGAACTGTAAGACTAAAGTTTCCACATTCTACAGCTTGCTGGAGCTGGAAGCTGGCTTTCTCTTTCAATTACGTTTGCATCAGCTTTCTGTTGTCAATGGTTTCTTTTACTGATAAAGATATTTTTAAAATTCTTTTTCACAAGTTGGAAGTTTAGTTGAGTAGGGTTTTCCCCTGAAGTCATCACTCCCTTTATTTTGTTTATATTAGCATTAGCATTAGGCTTTTCTTAAAGTTTATATTTCTTTGAACACAGGATTTAGTTCCATTATACTTCCTGGTGCTCCTTTTCTCTTCAAACTGCACATTTTGCATTTTTCCTTGTCCAGATTGCTTCTTTTCATCATAGATCTAGATAATGTAAGAGTGATTGCTAAAAATCACACAACAGATTCGATACTAGGCTATCTTGAAATCCCCTCTGCCAATGCCATTAATTAAAAACTCTTCAAGTTAGCCAGCCTCAGGCAGATCTTTGGGACAATGGCAAAAAGCCCCCATAATCTTTGTCAAAATATCACACTAACAGTCTTTAGGCCCCCCTCCTAATATTCTTTCCCTCTGAAATTTCTTGAACTGGACCATCATAATTTATATTGCATTTAGCTCCAAGCTTCTACTGGTTATGGATAGTTAAGCCATGCTTAAAGCATCCAACTGCTTTGCTAGTGAAAAGTTCCAATGTCTTCTGTTGTCTTGTGTCTTCTAACAAACAGAATGGTCAGGCCTATCAGAGCAATATACTATTCTCTGGAACCAACTTCTGTTTTAGTCAGTGTTCTGTTGCTGAGAAAAGATACTATGACCAAAGCAACTCTTATAAAATAAAGGATAATTGGGGGCTTGTTTACAATTTCAGAGATTTAGCCCATTATTCCAGCAGGGAACATGGCGGCAGGGAACATGACGGCAGGGAAATGTAGTGCTAGAAAAGAGCTACATCCTGATCTGTAGGACAAAACAGAGTGTAAGACACTAGGCTTTTGAAACCTCAAAGCCCAGATATAGTGACACATTTTCTCCAACAAGGCCACACATATAATCCTTCTCAAATAGCGCCACTTCCTGGTGACTAAGCATTAAAATATATGAGCCTATGGGATTACCAGACCCAGTGACATGCTTCCTCTAACAAGGCTACACCTACTCAAACAAGACCATATTTCTTAATCCTGCTGATGTGTGTGTGTGTGTGTGTTTTCATTCAAACCACCACAACTTCATAGCATCGTCTGCATCTGTGAAGTGACTTTAATGTGCTGTCTAACCAGAGCCATCTCATGATTAAAGAGATACGACTTAAATAAATTTTATACTTTGTGGAAGCTTAATACCTGCAAGTAGTAAATTGCAAGGTAATTAGCTTGTCACTTGTTGGGAGTGACCTTGCTTATACGTTAATGACCTAAGTCAGCCATAGGCCTACATCAGCCATACATGTCTACTGACACAAAGTCTTGGTCTCTGTGGGAAAGTACTAACCCTAGAACAGTTAGCTATAGATCTTGTAGACAGGTAGCCCTGGTAGGAAAGTACCAGCCTAGATAAGAACAAATGAATAATAGATCTTATGGACAGGTACATAGTGACCTGTTCTGCTTTGCTTCTTCTGTGAACTCTTCACCCAGCCAATATCCTGTTCTGGAGAACATCTATACTCCCCCTGAGATCACCTGCACTCCCCAGAAACAAAGAAGACCCTACGTCAACCCCCTCCTCATATCTTGCTTCTATGTGTATACAACCCTAGTGTGGAAAAATTAAAATTTGACAGGTTGATCAGTCTTCCAGACAGGCTGTCATTCTTTGTGTGCTCTTGTCCCTCATTCTCTCTTTCAGGTGGCCCTCTGGTCCCAGTTCACTGCCCCGCAGCCTGGGGCAGTCACTACTAAGACCCAGTTGTTTATTGGTTCCCAAGGCTGGAGATGGATCTGTATTTCATGCCTGTATACAATCTCTTCCCCAGTAGCAACTTTTTGGGAATGATTTTGGGTTAAAACTCATTCTGTATCTCCATTTGTACCACAATCTAAGTCAAGTATCCAGGGATAATAAGAGAAAAATATGTATATGCATATCTGTATCTATATGTATAATCTTGGGGTCCATCTAGAATGTTTCATAAAGTCTAATGAATTAACTTACAAATAATTTTTTGCCTTTCATTTCATGTGGTCTGACCTATCTGCATTTACCTCTGTATTTCTTGTAAGGATGTGTCCCATTGGATTTCTGCTAAATACCTCCCCTAACCCTGGATGATCTTATCACACTGTCTTTAACTGAATTGTATGTCTCAATAAACATTTTGTAAATTAAGTCACATTTTGAGGTGTTTAGTATGAGGAAATGGGCATATGAGGGACCTCATTAAATATGCTATACTCATACTCCCTAAATAGGGTACATCTAAAAGTGATTACATACTCTTCAACTGTAAGATATATCAAGTGTGAACTCCCCTTCTGCCCCTCTCCCGGATCTGAGGCCTGGACCAGACCTTTTCCTGGTCTGCTGTTGTGTGGACCCCGGATTCCACCTGAGACATACTGGAAGGTCCACTCAACCCAGAGCCACAGAGGAACAACTGAACTCAGATCGTCAGACAACATATCCGGAGATATCCTAGAGGAGACACTGCACCCAGAACAGTAGACACCTAGCTGGACTGCTACCTTGGAGGCACCATATCCTGAGGCATCCTAGAGGTACCACTGTAATCAGTGCAGCTGGAAAAGATCACAGAGACATCTGGACCCCTAGGAGATCAGACACAAGCGAGATAACTGGAAAGGCAGGCTTCAGTCAGAGACAGCAAGTACAGGCAGCACTAGAGTTAACCAGATGTCAAAAGGCAAGTGCAAGAACATATGCAACAGAAACCAAAGTTACATGGCATCATCAGAACCCAGTTCCCCCATCATAGCAAGCCCTGAACACCCCATCACACCAGAAAAGCAGGATTCAGAATTAAAATCACTTCTCATGATGATGATAGAGGACTTTAAGAAAGACATAAATAACACTCTCAAAGAACTTAAGGAGAACACTGGTAGACAGATAGAAACCCTTAAAGAGGAAACACAAAAATCCCTTAAGGAATTGCAAGAAAATGCAACCAAACAGGAGAAGGAATTAAAACCATGCAGGATCTAAAAATGGAAGTAGAGACAATAAAGAAATCACAAAGGGAGACCACCCTGGAGATAGAAAACCTAAAAAAATGATCAGGAGTCATAGACATATGTATCACCAACAGAATACAAGAGATGGAAGAGAGAATCTCATGTGCAGAAGATACCATGGAAAACATTGACACAACTGTCAAAGAAAATGCAAAGCACAAAAAGCTACTAACCCAAAATATACAAGAAATCCAAGACACAATGAGAAGGCCAAACCTAAGGATAATAGGTATAGATGAGGGGGAAGACTCCCAACTTAAAGGACCAGTAAATATCCTCAACAAAATTATAGAGGAAAACTTCCCTAACCTAAAGAAAGAGATGTCCATAAATATACAAGAAGCTTACAGAACTCCAAATAGTTTAGACCAGAAAAGAAATATTTCCCGCCACATAATAGTCAAAACATCAAATGTACAAAAAAAGAAAAAATACTAAAAGCAGTAAGGGAAAAAGGCAAAGTAACATATAAAGGCAGACCTATAAGAATTACATCAGACTTCTCACCAGAGACCATAAAAGCCAGAAGATCCTGGACCGATATCATACAGACCCTAAGAGAACACAAATGCCAGCCCAGACTACTATACCCAGCAAAACTGTCAATCATTATTGATGGAGAAACCAAAATATTCCATGACAAATCCAAATTTACACAGTATCTCAACACAAATCCAGCACTTCAAAGGATAATTGGTGGAAAACTCCAACACAAGGAGGGAAACTACAACCTAGAAAAAGGAAGAAAGTAATCTTCCAAAAACTATAAAAGAATGTAGCTACACAAACATATCTCCACTGCTAATAACAAAAATAACAGGAAACAACACTCATTTTTCCTTAATATCTCTTAATACCAATGGACTCAATTCTCCAATAAAAAGACATAGACTATCAGACTGGATATGTAAACAGGACCCAACATTTTGCTGCATTCAGGAAACACACCTTTGTGGAAAAGACAGACACTACCTCAGAGTAAAAGGTTGGAAAACAATCTTCCAAGCAAATGGTCCCAAGAAACAAGCTGGAGTAGCGATTCTAATATCAAATAAAATCATTTTTCAACCAGAAGTAATCAAAAAAGATAAAGAAGGACACTTCATATTCATCAAAGGAAAAATGTACCAAGAGGAACTTGAAATTCTCAACATCTATGTCCCAAATGCAAGGGCACCCACATACATAAAGGAAACTTTACTAAAGCTTAAAGCATATATTGCACCCTACACAATAATAGTGGGAGATTTCAACACCCCACTCTCAGCTATGGACAGATCATGGAAACAGAAACTAAACTGAGACACAATGAAACTAACACAAGTTATGAACCAAGTGGACTTAACTGACATCTATAGAACATTTCATCCTAAAACAAAAGAATATACCTTCTTCTCAGCACCTCATGGTATCTTCTCCAAAATAGACCATATAATTGGTCACAAAACAGGCCTCAACAGATACAAAAAGATTGAAATAATCCCTAGTACCTTATCAGACCACCATGGACTAAGACTTGTCTTTGACATGGACAAAAACAACAGAAAGCCCACATACACTTGGAAACTGAACAATGCTCTACTCAATGATAACTTGGTCAAGGAAGAAATAAAGAAAGAAATTAAAGACTTTTTAGAATTAAATGAAAATGAGGACACATCATATCAAAACTTGTGGGACTCACTGAAAGCAGTACTAAGAGGAAAAATCATAGCTCTAAGTGCTCACAAAAAGAAATTGGAAAGAGCATACATTAACAACTTGACAGCAAACCTGAAAGCTTTAGAACAAAAAGAAGCTAATATACCCAAGAGGAGTAGACGACAGGAAATAATCAAACTCAGGGCTGAAATCAACAAAGTTGAAACAAAAAGAACTATACAAAATATCAACAAAACCAGGAGCTGGTTCTTTGAGAAAATCAACAAGATAGACAAACCCTTAGCCAGACTAACCAAAGGGCACAGAGACAGTATTCAAATTAATAAAATCAGAACTGAAAAGGGAGACATAACAACAGAAATAGAGGAAATTAAAAAAATCATCAGATCCTACTACAAAGGCCTATACTCAACAAAATTGGAAAATCTTGATGAAATGGACAATTTTCTAGATAGATACCAGGTACCAAAGTTAAACGAGGAGCAGATAAACCATCTAAACAGTCGCATAACTCCTAAAGAAATAGACACAGTCATTAAAAATCTTCCCACCAAAAAATGTCCGGGGCCAGATGGTTTCAGTGCAGAATTCTTTCAGACCTTCAAGGAAGACCTGATACCAATCCTCTTCAAGCTATTCCATCGAATAGAAACAGAAGGAACACTACCCAATTCGTTCTATGAAGCTACCATTATGCTCATACCTAAACCACAGAAAGACCCAACAAAGAAAGAGAACTACAGACCAATCTCTCTTATGAATATTGATGCAAAAATACTCAATAAAATTCTCTCAAACCGAATCCAACAACACATCCAAACAATTATCCATCAAGATCAAGTAGGCTTTATCTCAGGAATGCAGGGATGGTTCAATATTCAGAAATCCATCAATGTAATCCACTACATAAATAAACTCAAAGAAAAAAACCACATGGTCATCTCACTAGACGCTGAGAAAGCATTTGACAAAATTCAACATCCCTTCATGTTAAAAGTCTTGGAAAGATCAGGAATTCAAGGCCCATACCTAAACATAGTAAAAGCAATATACAGCAAGCCAGTAGCCAACATCAAACTAAATGGAGAGAAACTTGAAGCAATCCCACTAAGATCAGGGACTAGGCAAGGCTGCCCACTCTCACCTTACCTATTCAATATAGTACTGGAAGTCCTAGCCAGAGCAATTAGACAACAAAAGGAAGTCAAAGGGATACAGATAGGAAAGGAAGAAGTCAAAATTTCACTATTTGCAGATGATATGATAGTATACTTAAGTGACCCTAAAACTTCCACCAGAGAACTCCTAAACCTGATAAACAACTTTAGCAAAGTGGCTGGATATAAAATCAACTCAAACAAATCAGTAGCCTCCCTCTATTCAAAGGATAAACAGGCTGAGAAAGAAATTAGGGAAATGACACCCTTCACAATAGCCACAAATAAAATAAAATAAAATATCTTGGAGTGTATCTAACCAAGCACGTGAAAGATCTGTATGACAAGAATTTCAAGTCTCTGAAGAAAGAAATTGAAGAAGATCTCAGAAGATGGAAAGATCTCCCATGCTCCTGGATTGGCAGGATTAACTTAGTAAAAATGGCTATCCTGCCAAAAGCAATCTACAGATTCAATGAAATCCCCATCAAAATTCCAAATCAATTCTTCATAGAGATAGAAAGAGCAATCTACAAATTCATTTGGAATAACAAAAAACCTAGGATAGCTAGAACTATACTCAACAATAAAAGAACTTCTGGGGGACTCACCATCCCAGACCTCAAACTGTACTACAGAGCAGTAGTGATAAAAACTGCATGGTATTGGTACAAAGACAGACAGGATGATCAATGGAACAACACTGAGATACCACCTGACACAGAATGACTAAGATCAAAAACTCAGGTGATTGTAGATGCTGGCGAGGATGTGAAGAAAGAGGAACACTCCTTCATTGTTGGTGGGGCTGCAAGCTGGTACAACCACTCTGGAAGTCAGTCTGGCGGTTTCAGAAAATTGGACATAGCACTACCCAAGGACCCAGCTATACCACTCCTGGGCATATACCCAGAAAATGCCCCAACATATAACAAAGACATATGCTCCACTATGTTCATAGCAGCCTTATTTATAATAGCCAAAAGCTGGAAAGAACCCAGATGCCCTTCAACAGAGAAATGGATACAAAAAATGTGGCACATTTACACAATGGTATATTACTCAGCTATTAAAAATAATGAATTCAAGAAATTCTTAGGTAAATGGATGGAACTAGAAAATATCATCCTGAGTGAGGTAACCCAATCACAAAAGAACACACATGGTATTTACTCACTGATAAGTAGAGATTAGCACAAAAGTTTGAAACAACAAAGATTCAACTACCAGACGACATGAAGCTCATGAAGAAAGAACAAGTGAGGATGCCTAGGTCTTTCTTAGAAGGAGTAACTAAATAACCAAGGGAGCAAATATGGAGACAAAGTGTGGGACAGGATCTGAAGGAGAGGTTGTATGGAGACCATTCCACCTGGGTATTCATTCCATGTACAGTCACCAAAAATAGATGCTGATATGGATGTCAGGAAGGGAAAGCTGACAGCAGCCTGATAAGGCTGTCTCCTTAGAGGTCCCCCAGAGTCTGACATACCCAGAGGCAGATACTCGCAGCTAAACATTAACCTGATCAAAGGTTCCCAATGGAGAAGTTAGAGAGTAAACTGAAGGAGCCTAAAGGGTTGGTGGCCCCATGAGGAGAGCAACAATACCAACCAGCCAGAGTTCCCCAGGGTCTAAACTACCAGCCTAGGAGCACATATGGAGAGACACATGACTCCAGCTGTATATGTAGGGGAGGATGGCCTAATTGGGCATAGGTGGGAGACGAGGTCATTGGTACCTTGAAGGCTGAGCACTGAGTGTGTGTGTGGGGAATCTGAGGGTTGGGAGGGGGGTTGGGGGGTAGGTAGGTAAACACCCTCATAGAAGCAGGCAGAGGGGGAATGGGATAAGGGGTTCCTGGGTGGTGGGGGGAATGCAGTAAGGGGATGAAATTTGAAATGTAAATATTATATCCAATAAAAGAGGGAAAAAAAAAGAAAAGCGGTTAGAACCAACATCCTTAATAAAATGTCAGCCATCTTAAAAAAAAACTATCTTGATATTAAAATTTGTTTTGAGAATTGTATATTGTAGAATGATCAGCCTTGGTGTATCTACTCAACAAGCAAGCTGGGCAGACCTGCTCAAACCTCTGAGGTCCGGGAATTCCATCTGGAGGCAGTGAAGACGCAGCATCAGAGGCTTGTCAATTTGCTCTTCCCCCCACTCCTCTTCTTATATCTCAACGCCCATAATCAGCTTGAAGAAGCTAATGAAGAGTCAGCGCCCCTATTCCCTGGGCTTGGGGACTAAGATGGTAAATGTTGGGCTGTCTAGGGAAAAGTAGTGGTTTTGCGGGAATAGAGAGGATTAGCTAGGGTTTATTGCATAACCATAACCTATCAGTAGAAATCTGTACAATTATTATCAAGATGAAGATATAAATTCTTAAATGGCACCAATTTACTTTGATTACAAATTTTAAGGTTTTCATTGATACGAGCTTCTTATTGATATAAAAGTGAGGTGAATATTGTTACTCTCATAGGCATTGTACCAGTATAACACATTTAGGAATACAAGGCTTAGACCCAGTCCTTCTTTAACTTTTTTAACTGATTTGAGATGGACAGCCTGTGAGTTAAGGAACTATAGCAAATTCATGGTTTGGAGTTTATTGTTAGGGTGTTTCCTATGTTTTATTTAGAGATAGCTGAGTAGAGTTAACAGACAACAGTCCAGATTACCTTACATGGATAGTTGGTTTTCAAAACATCAGAAATCCAGAGAATTGACATGACAAAAATTTCTGTATTAATGTTCATTTTGATTAGAGACCTGTCTGCTCCTGACAGCTTCCTATATTGAATTCTAAGAAGAAATTGAGCATCTTTAGAGTTACTCCAGTTGTGGTGAGACAGCCACTAGACAAGAATTGCCTCTTTCCATCTACAGACAAATTACTGTCCAGAAAAGGACACACTTGCAGAATAGTCGACTGATTATATCTGCCTAGACAGAGTAATCAGCCCTTAATAATTCTGCAGCACTAAGGTCTGTCAGATGATCCTGGGCCAGAAGGCGGAAGAACAGATGTTCCAACGTTTTGAAGTAGAGGGAGTGTCCAGGTGTTCAGAAGTCTCTATAAACTGGCTAAGTTTTAGAAGCTATGCTTTGTGCTTCCCGCAATTATAGTTAACTCAGTCATTCTGGATTTCTGATGGGTTTGAAAACTTATAGTCTCATAGCCAATCCTGGCTATTTTCCTTGAGAGAAAAGATTTGAGTGGATGGTCGTCAGCTGACATTCATTCTAAAGCCAGGTTCAGAACTAAATGTTTTAGTTAGGATAGATGACAGAGGTGCTGGTTAGTCAACAAAAGGATGGACTGGGTATTAGGACTATCACTGGTACAAATTGGCATAATTATGCTCTAATTGTATTTTGAGAGAAAAGATTCATTTTAACAGGAAGGGTGATATGTAGGAGGAGCTAAGGTGGGAGGAGTACTGAGAGGAAGAGAAGGAGTAAGAAGAGGAGGAGAAGAAGGAGAGGAGAAGCTAGGTGATGAAAAAGAGAAAGAGGGGGGAGACAGGAAGGCAGATGTTCATGTATCTCCACTAGTCAAAGATAGTTGTTATATCTAGATTGGGTAGTGGGTTACACCTCTGATTGAACAATACCAAACTTATAAAGCCTATGATTAACATTTTTTTTAAAAAAATGTATAAATGCAAAAAGGAAAAGGGGGCATGGGATAGGGGTTTTCTAAGGGGGGGAATGGGGAAAGGGGATGTCATCTGAAGTGTAAATAAAATATCTAATAAAAATGGAAAAAAAAGATATATCAAGTGTTTTAAAGATTCTGTTGTAATTCTTAGCCTTCAGGGAAAGGCAAATCAAAGTGACTCAGAGATTCCATATTACACCTATCAGAAAGGCTAAGATCAATACCACAAGTGACAGCTCATGCTGGCCAGGATGTGGAGCAGGTGGTTGTGCAAATATCTACAGTCACTTTGGAAATAACATGGCAGTTCCTCAGCAAACTGGGAATCAATATACCTCAAAATACAGATACACCACTCCTGGGTATATATCCAGCAGATGTTCCAGCATCCCACAAAGGCCCTTACCATACTATACTCATCGCAGCTTTATTTGGAATAAATTTCCAGCCAGAAACTGGAAATAACTTAATATATTCTTAAAGAAGAAGGGATAAAGAAAATATGGTACCTTTGCACAATGGAGTATTATTCAGCCATTAAAAATAATGACATCATGCAATTATAGGCAAATGGACGGAACTAGAAAAGATCATTCTGAGTGAGGAAACCTGAGCTCAGAAAGACATAGTATGTGCTATGCTTATAGCTGTAAAGAATAACCACACTATAATTGATAGACCCAAAGAAGCTAACTAACAGGGAGATTCAAGGTCAGATAGACGAATCTCATTTTAAAGGGGGAATAGAATAGACATCATGGGTAGATGGGAAAAGGACTGGGTGTGGGAGTAGATGGGGGAAGGGGCTGGGTGAGGGGGTGGGAATGGGAACAAGAGGGATCAGGTGTGGGAAGTATGGAGGGAGAGAGAACTTAGAGAGGAATTACAATGGGGTGGGGCTTCTCAGGGAAGATCTAGAAACCTAGTGGAATGGAAACTTCCAGGAATCTATGAGGGTGACCTCAGCTAAGACTTCTAGTAATGGGGGGTGGGGGTGGGATACAAAGCCTGACCTAGCCATCTACTTTAACTATGTAAGATTTCCCATGGAGGGATTCTACACCAGTCCTGCCACACCTTCAACCTACAATTTGTTCTACCTACAGTATGTGCTGGAGTAAAGGTGACACAGAAATTGTGGGAGTGGCCAACCAATGACTGGTCCAGCTTGAGTCTCATGCCATGAGAGGGAGCCCTCCCCTGACACTGCCAGGACCCAGAAGCTAGATAGCTCAGAGACCTAGGATAGAACCATACACAACTGTCAAAAAGAGGGAGAGAGTAAGTAAGTCAATGAAATGATTTCTAATGATCTGCTATACTCATAGATTGGTGCTTAGTCCAGTTGTCACCAGAGAGGCTTCACCCAGCAACCTGATGGAAACTGATGAACTGATGGTACAGACCTACAGCCAAACATTAGGCAGAGATTGGGGCAATTCCACAGAAGATGGGGAAGAAGGATTATAGGAGCCAGAGGGTAAAGTATACTACAAAAACCACTACAGAATCAACTAACCTGGTCATACACGGGCTTACTGATACTGAACCACCAACCAGGGCACCTACATGGGACTGACCTAGGCCTTTTGCATATATGTTACAGTCGTATAGCTAAGTCTTCTTGTGGGACTCCTAACAGTGGGAGTAGAGGCTGTTTCTGATGCCGTTGCCTGCTTTTAGGACCCTTTCCTCCGCCTGGTTGCCTTGTCCAGCCTTAATAGGAGAGGAAGTGTCTAGTTTTTACTACAACGTGATATACCAAGGCCTGTCCTTTTCTGAAGAGAAATGGAGGATTTGGTAGGGGGTGGAAGTTGGGAAGGGGAGTTCGAGGGGAGTTGGGGGGAGGGACTGACAGGAGAGGAGGGGTGGGAAGCTGCAATCAGAATATACAAATAAATAAACCAAACAACAACAGCCAATGTTATGTTTGTTGTGAACTCTGCCCTCTGAGCACAGCATCTTCATCAGAACAGTGAAAGCTCAAACAACTCTGGATCGGGCCTGTTGACATTCCCTAGAGAAGACAGGGTGGGGGAGGGTCATAGACCTTGTATCTGAGATTCCAGCCACTCCTTATACCTCCTTCTCAGCTCTAGGTCCTTATGCCCAAGTCCTGTGGTCTTGTGAGGTGCTAGAGAGGACACTGAGTGTGAAAGGGAGAGCACTTCATCTACGGAACTCCAAGAGAGCTGTGGAGTGAAGCTGTCTGGTGAGGTGGCTACTTTGGGATCATCCGTGCCCTGTAAGGAAGCTCAGTAAACCCACTGACTCACCAAGCTGGACTTCGGTGGAATCATTGCTAAAGTCTGGCTTTGGTGAGGGGAGCAGACATCTGTTCATTTCTCCTCGGAAAAGAGTTCAATGCCTCACATTCTACCTGCACTTTTTTTTTTTTGAGTTCCATTTTTTTTTTTATTAGATATTTTATTTACACTTCAGATGCCATCTCCATTCCCCCCCCCCTTAGAAAACCCCGATCCCATGCCCCCTTTTTCTTTTTGCACATATACATTTTTTTTTAAATGTTAATCATAGGCTTTATAAGTTTGGTATTGCTCAATCAGAGGTGTAACCCACTACCCAACCTAGATATATCATACTTTCAGGGATCATTTCTATAGTTCGTACCTGCACGTTTTAAGACACAGAATAGCTTAATTCCAACTTCACTACGTTTTAAAATTCTGGGCTTGAGAATTGGGTTTATTGCTTGCCAGCTAACTAAATAATAGTTAATTATTATTATTTGTCCTAAATAATTATTCTTTTCCTTCGGCTCTGATATGGAATTAACCACTTGAGGCAATGGGAAGATGCAATCCCACACAACTACATTAACTAAGGGCTGGTGTGAAAACAAGGCAGAAACATTTAATGTCGTTGGTAGGGATTCTAGGGCTGGGGATGGAGGGCAGCTGGGAGGACTTTTGCTTGTCATCATACGGTCACTTTGGGTTTAATCCCCAGCATGGTATAAACTAAGTGTGGCAGTACACACCTGTAATCTCAGCATTAGGAGCAGGAAGTTCAAGATTAGGAGTTCATTAGATTAGGAGTTCAAGGGCAGCCTCTGATGCTTAGTGAATTCTAGGTCAGCCTTGGATATAAGACACACTAAATAAATAAGTAAGGTCTCTAGAAGGATGTGAGGGTTGCTCAGTGCTGGGCTTTTAGGGACCTCTGCAACAAAGGTGATTTGCATCAATGAAAGAACATGTATCATAGCCTTTTAGTCGGAGATGTTCTGAAGGTAGCTTCTAATTTTGTTTAGCAGGATTCTTTTTCCTAGACATGTGCTCTATCAAAAATCATTTTAAGATAAGACTTTAGGGGACAAAAGAACTATTTCTTTGCAGCCCTTGGCATATTCTTTTGGCCACAGAAAAGCAGCTTTCCATGAAGAAACCGTCTTGGTGTGGTCCTCTGTATGACTGTGGTTTCCATCACTCAACACTTCTCGCCTGCAGCTGCAGCGAGAACTCAACAGACCGAGAAAGCACAACAGACTTTCTGGGTGGGTGTCTAGGTTGGATAAACACATTTAGCTTCAGAGTTTTTATCATTGCAAAATCATTCATCAGAGAAAATTTAAGGCACAGAGATCATCTTTAAATTAAAGTGCTAAGGCTAGACTTTCAAAGCCATTTATTTTAATGGTGCCTCATTAGCTGTTTAAGTTCAGAAAGAAAAGAAAAGAAAACCCTCAAAACCTTTGAGTCACTATTTCATATAACAAATGTAAAGTATTCTTTGTAGACAGGAACGGTCTGTTAAAGTCATATTTGACATCTACTGAATCAAAAGTACTTTACAACAAAAGGCTGACATCTGTTTACTATATCAAAAGGGGTCCTGCGTATTTTTACTGGAAAAATTTTCCTTTAATAAGGCAGCCAAAAGTCATCTACACACACCAAACTGGTTTACAGCCAAAGCCTGGAGAGTACCCATGAGCTATCATGGACAACATCACAGAATCAGCCATGTTTAGTTTAGCAATTGAGTTCTTGATTTTGGTATAAGAAATATATATATATATATATATATATATATATATATATATATATATATATGTTTGGATGTAATAGCAATCAAGCTATGTTAATTTGGCAAGTTTCAATCATTTTAGTGTGCTCTACTTTGATTTAATTATATTGGTGAATGATATTTCTCATTTAAAAAGATCAAACTGCACCTTGGGCTTTTGCGTATCTTTGCAGTCAGTCCAGGCAGTAGCTGATGGAGGCTGTAGTTTGGTCAGTTCCACCTAAGTTCTGTTTAAGCCACCGAATTCAGAGGATATTAGACCAAAGGCCTTCGGCTTGCTGGGGGGTTTTAGATCTGCGTATAATCTTATACAGGTGCTCCTTCCTGCATTCTGGAAAAGTCCTCAGCCTGAAATAGGCCAACTACACACCTGGATTGAAGCAGAACATCTGGACCTACTCTTTCTTACTTGCCCATGTTCTTCAAATCGGCCCTAAACAAACGGTGCTTTTGCACAGGGCTGACACCAGAGATTTGTAAAGCCTCTGTGCACTGCCAAATCCAGTTTGATAGAAAACACAGCTACTCTCCTTGAGTCAAATACATTACAGATATGGTACCCCAGTCACGTATTTCAATTAGTCAGACCTCAAGTGATTTATGGAGGTCATTTCCAACAGTTTTCATAAATTTCTTAATGGCATTAACAATGAAATGGGGGAATTTAAAGGAAGTTGTGGTACGATGTCTATAAAGTTCACTTGCATTCATTGCTCGCGTGCTCTGTGTTCTAGCCATGTAACCATTGGCTTGGAGAGTTGCAAAAGTCAAACACAGGCATGGCCATAATGAGTGTGAAATTCCAGTCCAGAATAACTTCATCCACAAACCTCAGAGCAAACTGTCAGTGTAGCGTGAGCAGTTTCATGTCTGGACTTTGAATCATTGTTGGTGTAGCATTTTGGCATTTTTTTGTGAGGTGAAGGCCAGAGATTGGGAACAATGATGGAGAAGAATGGATATTAGGAGGTAGGCATGCCTTTTCTGGTTCCCGAGTGGTACACAGGACCAGGGAACAGGGTGTAAAAGGGATCATTAACAGATGTGTGTATCACTAAGCAATGATGTAGCTGTATCTCTAACACTACCATTTGCAAATTGCTGACCAGTTCAAAGTAGTCATGACACTTGTAGGGCCATTCTGTCTGATGTTGTAATTCCTGTTGGAATTAGTTGAAGATACCATTTCTGAGGTTTTTGGCCAAGGGAAGTAGGGTGGGATTGGAGTTGGAGAACACAGGGGTGTGGAAGGTGAGGTTGGAGGGTGGGTACTGCAGAAGGCAAACCCAGTTCTAAGAACGTTGCTAATTTAGCAGAAATCTCTGAAACCCTAGGGTGTCTTCAAAAGAACAGGCTTAAGTGATAGTCTCCAGGGAAATTGGGGTTCCCTGTTAGTGAGGGGCCCAGTCAGATGAGTAGGTGTATGTCTTGACTTGGTAGAGATGTTACTTGGAACTGAGTCAAATTCATTGTCTTTTGATCATGGCTTTGGTTATTTCATTACTAGAACCACTGGATTTCCTTTTTTCTTATTTATTTTTTGTTTACTTTTATTATTATTATTATTATTATTATTATTATTATTATTATTATTATTATTATTGAGGCAGAACTTGGATTCCTGATCCACCCATATCAACTTCCCATGTTACAGGCATCCATCACCACAATTGGCTTGATTTGAATTTTAAAAAGTCTCTTTAGTATCTTACTTAGGATTTCTATTGGGGTGATAAAACACCATGACGAAAAGCAACTTGTGGGTTTATTTCATCTCATAACTTGTGGTACATCCTCCAGGGAAGTCAGGGCAAGAACACAGAGACAGGAACTAATGCAGAGGCCATGCAGGAATGTGGTCTCCATGGCTTGCTGAGCTTGTTCTCCTGTAGAACCCAAGACTACCAGCCCAGGGATGACACGACTCATTCTCAGATTACTCTAGCTTGTGTCAGGTTGACATAAGACTATCCATCACATAGAGCATAGCTTGGTTTTGGTTAGGCAAATAGGTTTATAAATTAAAGAGGATTTCAGGCTTGAGAATTCTCACATGTAATTTTTTTGTTTTAAAAATAGAGATTAGAATTCAATTTTGCCCTCTGGTGTGAATGGACAACTTACACATAGCAAACCTAATGTCTTCTTGTCTCACTTCCAGTATCCAGAAAAGAAAGGTTAGGCATTAGAGAAGTTGCAGAGTAGAGTGGAGAAGGGGGAACAAGGACAGAAGCTACAGTGTTTTTGGGAAAAGTGGAAGATGTCCTTTATAAGACTACCAAGAAAGGAAAAGCATTGGGAAAAGGCTCATGCTCAAATCTGAGCACTTATGGAGAAACACCTTCCAAGAAGACAATGTGGAATGATGCAGGCTTAGGATCTTTGCATTATGGATGCAGGTAGAGCTTTTGGCTAGACTTAGTAAGTTCTGAAATAGATGACCAATGGAAAATCTGTGGACTCTCTAGAGACCTAAAGAAAGCTTAGTGGAATAACACCAGTTATAAATAATGAGTGAAACCCAATCGAAGCATAATAGGAAGCAATCCCCATGTTGGCAGTACTGACACATAGGTAGGTTGACTTCCTAGCTCCTGGCATGTAATAGATAGGGACACATGGCAGTTGAAGAATGAGTAATCTATAATGGTTCAACAACATTAGCTTCAACCAGCAAGGATGGGGAAGTATTTGCTAGACCCCAGAAAAGGAACAGGACAAGAGCAGGCTTGCTAGAAAGGTTGGAAAAGACATAAATTAACTTTTATAAAAACACATCTAGGCTGAGAAAATTAACTCTAAAATTCCTTTCTGGAAAATGTCTTCTTTCACTTCAGATAATGTTTTCTATGTAAAACATACCCACTTGAGAATAAAGTGAAGATTTAGGAGCAAAATGGTAGAGATATGGCTGTCATTCAGATCTGCGACTGGTGGTCCCATCCCGCTTGAGGTTCCCCATGGGATTATACAACAAGTGTCCCTAGCATCATCTTTCTAAAGAACAGAATATGATTTTTCTCATATTATCCAAGTGACAAGTTTCCCTTCCTTCTCTTTTTTTCCTCCCATCCTCTTGTCTTCTTCCTCCATTTTCTTCTTTCTTTTGTGTTTTCCTCCAGATATTTATAGATAGAGTCAGTTAAGGGAAGGTTAAGAGACCTGAGGTCTATAGAATTCTAGTGAAACCCTTGGAAACACTTCACCACCAGGACACAAAGGAGCGAGGAGGACTTCAGATGGCATACTAAACAAATCTAGTTCCAATGTTTCCTGGAAGGATTGATCTCTAGGAATTAAAAAGACCAAAATTACCTGCTTTTATACTTGCACAGCCAGAGACCTTTCCTCTCAGTGTGCTAGCACAGGCTTGTACCAGCCAGGCAGAGGAATAGCCCGTCTGCTGGATTCAATAAAGAGATCAACCCCTTTCCTTTCCCTGAGAGTCTTTAGGGAAACACAGGTTGGTCTCAGAGCTATTCTTCCATGTTTATGTTAAATCTCTAAGTTGAGATTGATTAACTTTTAGATTAAGCACACTCTGAAATGAAGTTGAAAATGAGTTAACGTTCAAATAGTAATGGAATTCTCACCAGTCATTATTTGCATTCACTGATGTTACAAATTTGTGGACGGATGTTATCCATTAAGGTGAAAGCAGAAAGAGGCTATAAAGTTGACTCAAAGCCGAGCACTTTACTTTCGGGGAAGCACATATAAAAGTCTGTCTTGAACTGTATATATAGTGACAGTTAAAGCATTGAACACCTGGTTCTTAACTGGCCAGGCAGAGCCATATAAAATACTGACATACCTTCCACTTGCTATTATTTTGATGGCTGGGCAGGCTACTATTTTTATTGAATGTGCTTAGGAATTTAGCATCAGCAGTCAGTCAGCTCTGAGTGCATTTATTTGTTGAATGCCAACCATGTGCTAGAGTAAACTTAGAGTCTGAACTAGAGTTCTTTTTTACGCTGGTTGGATCCTTGGAGTGATCAAATGATAACTCCATTTAGTAGTTATTGTCAATCTTGCCCAGAGAGTTGAGAAACAGATGAATTTTCCAGACTTCAAAAATCAAAATGTAGCTTTCCATTTTAAGTTCGGTGACCTGGCTGGGAGCGTGCTCTGCAAAGCCAAGGCTCAATTCCTAGATAGCAAAAGTCACGGGATTTTTTTTTTTCACTATAAGATATATCTCTCACAGTGCCCTGTTTTTGAACTTGCCAGCCATGTTACTAAAGGAAGACCATTCTGGCTCATTCTTGTAATCCCAGTGCTGAAGATCCCTGGGTGTGCTGGTCAACCAGTCTATCCAAATTTGTGAATTCCAGGTCAATGAGAGACCTTGTTTCCAAAGGGGGGGAAAAAAAGACAGGAGGTACCTACAGATGATGCCAAGGTTGACCTCTGTTCTTCATGCACCCACAAGCATGTGCACCTGTACACATTTAACCCCGCCATACCACATGCAGTTCACATACATGAACACGTACACACAATTTAGAGTCATTACACTGTGTGATAATTCTATAACATCATTATTTTCAGTTCAATGGTTATTAAATATTGTTTTCTGACTGTGAGTTATTTTGGCTATGAGATCTGCTACCTCAGATATCAGCTTGATTGGGCTGATATGACTGACTAGGCAGTGGCCCCTTCCTCCCTCACTGTTCTGTGTGCACCCCTCCCGGAGATGAATGCTGTTTTGAAGAGGGTGACCTTTCTCTCATAGAGGAGGACCAGTCTGCTGGTCTGCTGTCAAGGGTATATAAGCAGTTGATTTCCTTGCATGAACCTCCAAACAAGCTCTCGAAATGCCTGGAACTATAGTCCCACCTTTTTTGAAACCTTTCATCCAAAATTATGGAGCATCTTTCATGCATCAAACATCAGCCTAGGGACACAGTGATAAATTAGGTTTCTTTGCTTTTTCAGGGGTTTTCAATTCAAGAAAGAGGCAATAGGAAAGAAATCGCTAGTGTGACCAGTGTCAAAAAGTATGCATGGTACATCCTGGGGGTACAGAAATACGAGCATAATGTACTGCTGGCACGATAATAAACCTGCGTAGCCAAATACTTCGGAGGGGTTTTCTCACACACAACAAATTTGCCATTTTCTGGAAACCAATAAACAAGTATCTGAGCAATATCCCAATCAACATGCTTCATTAGGAGTTGAAGTTTAAAGGAAATTATATTTATTTATTCCAAGTTTGATCTGCCTCTCCTCTTGGCAGTGCTAATTTAATCATTATAAAACTGCTTCTTCCATACTATGTTGCTACATAAAATTTGGAGGCACTCTGTGATTTTATACCACTAAAAGGAAAACATAAAAAAAATTAACATAGAAGAACCACTCAAAACTGTGAGTTTAGATCTTGCTAGAACAAGTTCTTACTAGAGTAACAACAGAATATTTAAGAGCAATGCCTTGCTTTTTAATGGGGCTGTTTAGTTCTTTAAATTTTAATTTGCTCCTTGGCAGAAATATTCTTTATTGTCTTAAGATAATCCAAATAATCTTATATTCAGGGCTTAAGGGTATTACATTATTATTATATGTCAGATTTTGCTAAAACTACAAAAAAACCCTAATAACTATTTTTAAACAATAGATCCAGTAGAATTGAGAGCATATTATTTTTTTAAGGTAATCAAGGAGGGCTATAGCTATGGCTCATCTGTCAGCATTTTCTACATTTATTTGTTTTATTTTTCTACTTCAATACAGATTCTTGAATGATTGATATTTTACTTATTCCAAAAGATTTTCTCAAGTTAGGTTGGCTGGCCCACACTTATAATCCCAGCACTCAGGGGTTTGAGGCAGAGGAATGCTACAGTTGAGTCTAAGGCCAGCCTGAGAGACAAATAGTGAGGTTGTTTCGCAACAAAAGACAACTAACCAGTAAACAACTAAGCAAATAAAAGATTTCCTCTAAAGCACCATTCGGAGGCTAGTGCCTGAGATGTTCTTGGATGGAGAACTTTCTCAGACAGCTTTGGGTTTCAGACTTCAGAAGAACCAGTTCTGCAGTTTTAAAGACTTATCTAAGGGAGTGTTATGTCCCCAGCTTTGAGTCACACCAGTTTAATAATTGTGTCCTCCTTTTCCTCCCTCCCTCCCTCCCTCCCTCCCTCCTTCTCTTTTTTCTCAGTCTGTCTCTCCTCACCCCGTGTTTGTGTATTTGAGTGTATGTGAAATGAATTTGTAATTTTAATAGAGATTGCATTGAATAAGTTTCAAATGTGTTTGTATAGCATGGATAATTTTCAACATTAATTCTACTCGTCCATAAACATAGGATAGCTTACAATTTGAGTTTTTCTCCCCTGTATCAGCATTTTTCTATGGTTTAGAGATCTCTTACTTCTTTGGTTAAAATTATACCTTAGTATTTTACTTATTTATATATTTTATTTAAGATTTGTCTCACTTATTTTGGTTGTTATTATAAATGAAGTTCTCTTGTTAATTTCTTCTTTGAATAGAGTCTTATTCATATGTACATGTATGATCTAATTGACAAGTCAAATATGAAAAATCTAAGCACTTAGGACAGAAAGTAGAGGTGAAGGAGTGGGGAAGAGACAAGCTGTTGCTGGCCGAAATCTTGGAAGTTTCAATGAGACGGGGACAGGGGGAGGGGAAACAGTTTGAGATTCATTGTATAGCAGGGTGACAAAGCTAACAACAGTGTATTATATACACAAGCAACCAAGAGTAAAGTTCAAGCATCTCATTGTGAAAAATATTTTTTTTAAAGGTGATGAGTATGTTAGGTGACTTGATTTAATCATTTTACGTTGTATATTTAGTTGAAGATAGCACTTCATACCCTGTGCATCTATGTAGCTATAATTTATTAATTGACATAATACAAATAAAAAAGAAGACATCTAAGAAATGTGGCTGTTGATGTAGCCAACACTATACAGCTACATATTCATGGAGTGGAGAGGAGAGCTCTTCTGGTTTGCAGGAGAAGGGCATGCTCTGTAGATGCAGGAGGAGGGGAGGGGGACAGAGAGAAGAATTTGAAGGATTATGGTAGCTTTGAAGAGCCAGCCTATTTCTGGGCATGCATGGCCCTGGTGGTTTTCATTAGCCCATATTCCTCTGGCCACACAGACAAGGCCTCTTGTGTAATCCTTCCCTCCAGGTCTGTTCTCTTCCCGTTGGTCTCCGGGATCTCAGACAGCTTTCCTGTGGCAGGAGAGATGGGCACTTACCATTCCAGGAGCTGTGATGAGGGACTTGGTCTTTGGTTCCAAGAACTGGGAAATATAAAAGTGTTCCTTAAAAAAAAGTCTTGCTCCTAATTTACAATATTCTGTTACTTTGGCATATTTACTATTCCTTGTAATCATGAAGTGTTGGATAAAAGATTAAAAGGAACAAATATTTCAGCTATTTTTATGTAGATGGATCCTTAAAAGCCCTTTGAAGGGAGTAGGTTTGTGGGGAATTTTCAGTTTGTCGACTGCACTCAGGAAGGATCTTTATTATTAATATAACAAAACTCAGTTTTTCTTCTTGATTTTCTAGGTAGTA
Organism: Arvicanthis niloticus; assembly: GCF_011762505.2. Lineage (NCBI taxonomy): Eukaryota > Metazoa > Chordata > Mammalia > Rodentia > Muridae > Arvicanthis > Arvicanthis niloticus. The sequence goes on along the minus strand of NC_133433.1, from coordinate 32,144,037 downwards.
TATTTATTTATTTATTTATTTTTAAAAATCTAATACTGTGTCTCAGACCCTCTCTGGAATCTAAATGGTATTTTAGCATTGTCTTAATTAATCATAGAGAACTATTTTGAAAATATAATGTTACTAATAGAACAAAGGTAATGTGTCTTCAAGCTTTATTTAAAAAACTCCAACAATTGAATATCAATTTTGTAAAATATTAAAAGACATATCGAGGTGAAAAACGAGGCTTTGATGGAACCCAGTTGTCTGGCAAGGTACTCTTAGCTCTCCTTGAACATCTAAAAGTCTGTCATATTGTGCTCTGGACAAGCTTTTAGAGTTAAAACAATGTTAGCTAATTGACCTATTTTAAATTCTTCTCACTCTGTCCTCGCTCTGAGAGGTAGAGTGCTCCTCTAAAGACCTGGGCTTTTTATGAGGTGTTAAATCAACATTGCCAAATGGGACTTTGTGAAACTCTCTCCAGCCCCATTGCAGAGTGATGGAGACTACCAGGTTTCTCTGTCTCTTTAATAGCCTACGATTAACCCTCTTATAAGGAAATGAATGGGATCCTTGGGATATGCATAAATCATCATGAATAGAGCTCATTTTTACTTATATAGGACTCGGGCCTGGAATCCCTCCAGGACTCCATTTGTACCCTTTCTTTAGACTTGAAAGTGCTGGCAGGCAGACTGCATGCATGTCATCCCCAGGACTGGTGCATTCTTGATACATTCCTCATACGAATGTTCCCTTCATTTTCCCCTTGTTCTAGACAACCAAGGGAAAAAAACTGAGCCATGTATGGCAAGAAACACCTTGTAACTCACAGTCAAAGGAAGAAGTGCCTAAGAGAAGTTGCTTGGAAGTGTAGACGTGGCCTTGAGGTCCACTATTGCATCCACAATGTGAAAAATACAAAATTTAAAAACATTTCAATCTGAAGCATAAGGCAAATGAAGCCCGACAGTAAGCCTGTGCTTCATGTTCTTGCAGGTGAGACTTTAATGATGGAGTTGTCAGTCTCCTGGAACACCTAGGCCAGGAGCAGTATAGAGACGCACAAGGAGACACATACCTCCTGCCATTAGAAGTGGAGAAGACAGGAATAAAACTGAACACTTTGATGATTCCCAAGTGCTAAATTTTAAAGAATTTAATTCCTAGATATATTAATATGTACTAGAATGTTGTCTTTTATCAACTGACAGGTGAATCTTGACTCTCTTTGGAATTCCTATAATTTAATGACTATTATATAATACTGATGATGGCCAATTATTACGACTTTGCCTTCTTTTTTTATGAAACAGTAATTGTTGGTATCAGGCTCTGAACCCAGTGACATCACATCTAGGTGACCCCCACATCATTGCCAAGGCAACTGTTATACATTTCCAGAATCCACCTGGCTACCTCCCACCTTCACCTGGGAGAGGCTACTCACTGCCCATACAAATAGGCAGAGCCCCCTGAACTCTCCCTCCTCTCTCTTCTCTCCTCTTCTTCCTTTTCTTCTTCCCCCATCTTCTTGCCCTCACCTTTGCCCTATCTCCTAAATAAACCCCACTTGGAACCATTTGGTCTAGTGTGGTCTGTTTTAAGCTGCACGTGGAGGAACATCGATAATTTCTTCTTATTAACACAGTTGGCTAAATAAAAAAAAAAGAGCAGAGCAAGCTGGGCAGTGGTGGCATATGCTTTTAATTCTAGCCCTCAGGAGGCAGAGGCAGGTGAATCTCTGAATTCGAGGCCAGCCTTCTCTACAGAGTGAGCTCCAGGACAGCCAGAGCTGCATAGAGAAACCCTGTCTGGAAGATACAAAAATCAAAAACAAGATCCCCCCCCCAAACCAAAACCAAAACTGAAACGGAAACCAAAACCAAAACCAAGCCATACCAAAACAAAACAAAACAAAACAAAACAACAACAACAATAACAAACCAGAGCGTGTTGGCATATCTTTAATTCCAGCACTCAGGAGACAGAGGCAGGTGGATCTTTGTGAGTTCCAGGCCAGACAGAGCTCCAGAGTGAGATGCTGGGGGAGGAGAAAGACATACCTTCTTTTTGTCATATAGATACTTCTGTGTTCTGGCCCTCACAAACTGAGCAGTAAATCCTAAAAGTGGGGATGAAATACTACCCACGGTAGCTCTATAAAAACTATTAGTTGAATTAGATTCTATGTAGAGAATTTGTCAAGTGCCTTTCAGACAAAAGCTTACATGTGTTCCATGTTCTGAGTAATTGATCTTTTACAAAATTAAAACACATTTTAATAGCTTTCCCTCTTTCTTCCACATATAAAGATATCATAGGCTGATGTAAAATAGGGTTTGACTTGAAATTTCATGGCTGGAGTCTGGTGTGATGGCTTAGTGTGTAAAGTTTCCTGTAACCAAACTGGATGTCCTCCAGGCTGTCCTCTGACTTTCACATACGTGCAGTGGCACCCTCCAAATGCCCAGCACATAAGATATATAAAAATATATATACATATATATATATAATATATACATATATATATCTTATGCATATATATAAATAAAATTATATATGTATATATATATAATTTTATGGTTAAAAATATTAAAGTATGGTTATATGAAGCATTACTGAATGTCTTTATTAGTATAAAGGCTATTTAAATGCCATTTGTTTATTTATTTATGATGTTATTCCAACTCTGAAACATCGTAGCTATGAAAACCGAGGCAAAGGATGACAGTGTCTTAAATCCTTGTGTTTAGAACAGAGAAGACAATGACGTAGTGCAGGGTGCTTGGCCACAGCAAAGTCTCACGGATTAAGTATTTCTAAAGTTATTCTAAATTGATAGTTAGTGGTGTATATCCTCAAATGTGCTTCAAAGAAGATAATTTTAAGGTAAAACTGGCAGAATTTTTTTCTTTTTCCTTTAAAAAATTTTTGTGATTATAATATAGTTACATCATGTCTCCCTTCCCTTTCTGTCCCCCAAACCCTTCTCTTTTTTTGAAATTCATGGCCTCTTTTATTTCATTAATTGTTATTTGCATATTTGTGTATTCCAATATAACCAGTTCAGATTATATAATGTTATTTTTATATATTTGTTCAGGCCTGATTATTGGTTTTGGATAACCAGCTGGAGTGCTCTTCCCTAAGGAAGACTATTTCTCCCATTAGCAATTCTTAGATGTCTGTAATTATAATTTTCTTCTCCAATCTGAGTAAAAAATGTAATAATTTTATATTCCAACATAAAGATAGACATTATAAAAAGAAGACATTTAGAAGATGAAATTATACAACCACTTCATATTTCAAATCAACTTTTGCTTATAATTTAGATATTAAATCTCATTTATAGAACTAGAGAGAGGAAATTGTTTGGCTCGTTACCATCTTATATTTGCTATTTGAGTCCTAGTCTTGCTGAACATTGCAGCCCATTAGATTTTCTAAAGATGATACTGTTTATCCCCTTATATCTATCTGACCACACCACAGATGTTTTTGTAACTCTATTGTGATAACTTGTGTCTTGGGTTCCCAACAATCCTTTAGCTCCCAGTATCTCCTAACCTTAAGAAGTACTTCCTTATTACTCAGAATCATTAGTTATACATCTGACTGCTTTCTGACAGCTATGGCAAGAAAAGGGAGAAGGACAGACAGACAGATCTGAGAGAGCACAGACAGCCGTACCAAGTAGTGAATATTGCTACCTTTATTTTATTACTGGCTTGATTCAGAGTCTGGATTTTCCAAGCCTTTTCTTGGAAGTTTCTGAGTTAACAAACATGTTTGGACACAGTTAGTTTGGAGAGCACTGTGCACAGTCATCTGCAAGAAAAAGTGCAGTCTGCTGCAATTGTTTTTCTGTTTTCCCATTGAATACCAATAAGCAAAGATATGCTGGGCGGTGGTGGCGCATGCCTTTAATCCCAGTACTTCGGAGGCAGAGGCAGGCGGATTTCTGAGTTTGAGGCCAGCCTGGTCTACAGAGTGAATTCCAGGACAGCCAGGGCTACACAGAGAAACCCTGTCTCGAAAAACAAAACAAAAAAATGAAAACAAACAAACAAACAGCGAAGATATATGACAGGGCGGGGTGACTTGTGACAGATCATATCCCCCAGAGATAACAACCTCTCACCCTCAGCTTCTAAACAGTTCCTTGCTGCTTTCCAGGGAGCTCAAGAGGAGAGGGTTGAGTTTCTCACTCTTTGAGTTTGGACATGTAGGCTTAGAACACTTTAGCTCACCAAGTGTGATTTAATGCTGTCTTCTGAACCCAAGTCATTAAAAAGGGAAGCTGTTTCTCATATTGAAGGGCACTTGTGGCTACTGTCCTCCTGAAGCTGAGTAAGAATTTAAGGACTCCATGGCTGCAGTGCTGGAGGAAGCCAAGCCCACCATGTCATGTGCCCTCAGAAAAGTCAGAAAAAGCATAGCTACTTGTAATATTCTGGAGAGCAGTCCCTAGCTGTTAAGTCCGAAGCTGGTTTATAAGGGAAGGCTTCCAGGGCCTAAAATCTCCAGCTGTGATGTCTTCCCAGCAGAGAACCCAGGTATCGGTAAGAAGGGACAGTCTTGCTATGCACAGATTCCTCACAGTCCTTAAGCACATGAAATGATTGCCTTTTTAAGCAGTGTGGGAGATAGTTGGTTACGCAGTGGTAATCATCAGGCTATACTGACTTCTAACTCCGTGAACATGGCTGGCACTTCTGTCCTATTCAGCACCGAGTCTTGTCTAACTGGCACCTACTAGCACCTAAACAGTATCATGTAGTATATTTTAAACAACTAGCTTTCTGTAATCTTCAATGATTTCATTTGTCCCATAAATACATGAAGGTAGAATCACTTAGAGTATTGTAAATGACTTGGATAGAAACATTGAAACGTACAGTTTTTATTTTGTGCCAAGAATCATCTAGAGTGAACCTGTCAAAGCTGAACCATCAGTGTGGACTTTGAAAAAACTAACATATTCTAATTAAGTGCACAGGATTAATTTATAAACCATGGCCACACCTTTTGAAGATGATATCACTGAACTTTGAAATAGGAGACTCAGTAGGCTCGTGATCTCTACTGACTTCTACAGGTGTCTCTGTGCTTCTATGCTTTCTTGAAGTCACCTTAAAAGTGTCAGCTTTGTCTCTTCCCAGCAAGGCAGTCTCAGAGAACTTGTATTCTTAGCGAGCAGTGGCTCTCAACCGGTGGGTCTCGATCCCTTTGAGTTGATGACTTTTTCACAAGGGTCGCCTAAGACTATCAGAAGGCATGGATATTTATATTTTGATTCATAACAGTAGCAAAAATTACAATTATGAAGTAGCAACAAAAATAATTTTATGGTTGGGGGTCATCACAGCATGAGGAACTGTATTAAAGGGCCGCAGTGTTAGGAAGGTTGAGAATCACTGTTTTAGGAGAACTCAGGGAGCTGAAGCTGTGCAGAAGCTAGGTGCAGACCTAAATCACACACTTGTGTTCCATAGTAGATACCAGCAAGCATAGCAAGTTTCTGTTTCCTTGACTAAATTTGTAAATTATCTTGTATTGTTTTGATATTTTGATATTGAAACATTATGAATTTGGAGGCATAACTGTTGTAGCTTCTATTATGAACAAAGCAATGCATTCAATAATTTCTGAATCTTATCCATCCTGATCATCCATTATTTGACAAGCCGGTGAGCAAACTAAGTCAAAGGTAAGAAGAGAGAGTTAAGTTTTTCAGCCCTTGCATCTGAGTATGTAGGCCTAGAAGGATTTGACCAACGTAGTGTCATGTCATTTCTGAAGTCAAGAAAAGAGAAGTCACTTTTCTCTTGTTTGATGTAACACAAAATGTTGTGGCCCGTTCAAATGTTGAGAACCACTCTAGTCCACGTTTGGGGGCCAAAATGTTGCAGCCCGAGCTGCCCTACGTTAGGCGCCAAAAATGTTGTGGCCCGAACTGCCCCACTTTGGGCGCCAAGATAACGAGGACCACTCTATTAATGTTGGAACCTGCACTACCAAAAGCCTTGGGGGCTAAATTGTTAGAGCCCGCACTGCCCCAAGCTGCTTCAGTCCGCGGGTCGGGATTCAGCAAGAGAGAGTGAGGATGGACGTGAAGAATCGAGACCAGACAGAATGTGATTCAATCCTGTTTATTCTTCAGTCTCTCTTCTTCTCTTTAAGTTCCAAGTCTTGAGTTCCTAGTCCCTAGTTCCTAGTCCCTAGTGCCTCCAAGTTCCAAGTTACTTCTTCCAAGTGCTAAGTGCCTCATACCTAATAATAATTCTTCTGAGTTCTCTAGTCCAAGTGTCTTCTTCCTCAATGTCTAATTCCTACTCTAAGTTGTACTGAACTCTTCTGCCTGCCTCTTGCCTTTTATATGTCTCACTTCTAAGCCATGCCTTTGAGTCATGCCCTTAGGTCTTGTCTCTAAATCTGATCTCTAAGTCACACCCTTAAGTCACATACCTTTAAGTCTCACACACCCAAGGGAAAATCCTGGGTATCTAAAACAAGATGTTATCAGAGTGTGCTTAGCTGTTGTAGGTTATTGTAATCAAATCTCTTGTCAGGGTATATGGCTCAAGATGGCTGCAAGGATGATAGCTGCCTTCTGTCAGCTCCCCACAACAAGTCCCCCTGGCTTGCCATAGAAGAATACTGAGTCTCTGAGGCTGCCACATAGAGAGGAAGCCAAGTGCAGACACATAATCTAATCTCAGGAAAGCACAGGTCACTTGTAAACAAAGCTCAGGTCTGAATATTTAAATCAATTGCTTATGAGGATTAGCTGGCTTTAGGCTCTCCTGCTCCAAAGCACAACAACTTGGCATTTAGGGAACAGAAAAGCATGCTTTCCTTAAGTGGACCAGGAAAGAGTCCTGTACCCTTCCTGTAGCATCCATCCTAAACCTCCTTCTAGAGGGATATTTCCTCTTCATGGAGACCAAGAATACACTTATCTTTGAACATGGATCAGACAGCTTATGTCAGTCACTCCTGGCTTCTTACTACTAGATCCTTCCCAGTCACATTCAGTGTGAAACTGTCTACATATGTGTGTATACATTTAGGTATGTATGTATTTATGGATAAGTGTATACCTGTGTGCTAGTATGTATATGTGTGTGTATGTATGTGTACAGGTGTGTATTTGTGTGTTGTACTTGTGTGTGTATATTTATATGCATATGAATATGTATGTTCATGGTTGTATGTTTGTTCCTACATGCAGTGTGTGTATGTATGTATGTACAATTTCAATTATAATTGACCCGACAGTGAAAGACAAATTTTTTATGAGCACAAACTAATGACATTTGGAAATGGATTACTTTTGTTAAATGTAGGGTAATTAATTTTTTTTATTTCTTTACTGATAAGTGCCCATTAAAAGATCCCCCCCCAAAATAATAGTTGGGGTTCTAGTGGGTGATCCTATATATCTCCTGGATATCTGTGAGCTTCATTTGGATTAATACGTTTTATAGAGAGTTTTGAGGAAGTAAATGGGTTAACATGAAAGATGATCACAGTGGGTGGTGCACAGGTGTTCAATAAACAGTAATGCAATCCAAATTTATCTTTCTTGATATCTGTCACAAGTGGTCAAAATTGGGATTTTAGTTTCTCTGGACAGTACTATAAATATATAACGTTTTTTACTACCTATCAGAGAGCTCAATTTTCTGATTTATAATTTTCTCATGCTGCTAGGTAGGAATCCATCCCCCCCCCCCTTTTTTTTTCTGGTAATGAAGGACCACAGCTGTGAAAACTGCCTCATGCACTGAGTTCTGGGAGGACCATGAAACTCATCTGGTTTATCCTTTTTGTGAGTGTCAATTTCAGAGTGTCGTTTCCAAAATTTATTCTCAGATCTGATATTATTATTATAGCTTAGAATTTTAAATTTTCTATGCATTGATAATACCCAGAAAATGAGAATATAATTACTATAACATTTGTCAAAAGTCAACTTAAAATTTGTTTGGTTTTGTTTATAGTTGTAGTCATGGTGTCTCTTCACAGCGGTAAAACCCTAACTAAAACAATGATTTTTTTTTTTTTTAATGACAAGGCTTCAGGCAATGGTGATACTTTCATTTTCATTTGTGTTCTTTCCATTGTGTCTTGAACCACAATCTGAGCAATACCATTGGGAATAACGGAAAAAAAGTAAATTCATGGGGATATTTGAAACAAACATTGACTAGTTTGTTTCTGCCCATAGATAACTGACATTAAAGCATCCATCAGTCTTAAAATGTTGATAAAAATTAAATATATTTTTATGCGCTAAACTTTATATTGTTTTTTAAAAAAAGATACTAAAGCAGGTATGTGTTTAGGACACGGTTATTTTTACCCCTTTCTAGATATAAACAGTTAAACTTTGTTTTTAGTTCCACCCACCAACAAAATGTTATTAGACAGAAATGATTTACAAATAAGCTTTGCTAATGAAGTCATGAGCAGAACAGAATGTACCATGGGCTTATTGCTGAGGGCCCTTGACCTGCAGTAAAAGCAGCCCATCTCTTTAATGTTTCATATGTGGTCCTCATCTATTGGTTGTAGAAATAGATCACAAAACTAAAGAAAATCTCTTCTGTCTTACTCCAGTAATCCTCATTGGAAACTATACTTGTTTATGTTCTCATTGAAAAAGCAAATGATGGGGCCAGTCAGGTGGCTCAATGGTCAAGTCCCTTTGCTATTCAAGGGAACCTGAGTTCACTGCCAGCTCATAATTGTGGAACAACAACACTGGGAATCCAATGCCCTCTCTTGGCCTCAATCCAGCACTACCGTGAAAACACACACACACACACACACACACACACACACACACACACACAAATAAAAATAAATATTTGAGAAAAAGAAAAGTGAATGAGCTATGTTCTGACCTTATAGAACATCTTCTTAATTGATGATCCCTCCTCTCAGATGATTCTAACTGCATTAAGTTGCCATAAAAACCAGCCAGGACAATCCCTTTGGATCCTAATTTTAAGAACCCACTTAAGACTAACTATGTTCTGAAATTCTGAAAGTGCCGAGGCATCACACAAAAGTTGATTTAGACACTGTGATGCATTTATTTTATCTATGGTATAGTTAAAGATTTAGCTTAAGGGTATTATTTATTTAAAGGTATCATTTGAAAATATATTTATATAGGTAACTTAAAGATAGTGCTTTAAAATGTATAAATTACCTTTGTAACATAGGTGATTAAACATGGTAGCATATGCTCATTGAAGTAGAGAAAGAAAATGAAGAGAAGATTCCTGGGTTAGTTTTGAGCCAATAGTCACCAACAGACCTTGCTAGAGAGGGACATGTAGTTTTGGCAATATTACCCTACAGTTTTGTGTCTGTTCCTGAGCTTGGAGGCTGATTCTTACTCTTGCCTGCTTCCCAAGGTTACCTATGATGCTAAGCTGCCTAGGGAGAGGGAAAGTGAACACAATGAAGAACAGAAATCAAAAATAAAACCCAGAAGCACCCAGGCAGGGATTTTCATTCAATATTCTACTCTGCACTTCTGAAGGAAGGTAAGTTGCGAGAGCATGAGGTACTGTCTCAGGTTATTGAAAGGGAATCTTGATCATTTCTGATAGAAAAATCCTTCTCAATCTTTAAATCTCCCAGTTGTTTCCTTACTTGGTGTCAGGTGTAGTAAAGCAGATTCCTCAAGTCTCACCCCAAGATGACATTAGTGACATATAAAGAAGGGGTGAACCCCAAGTGTCCTTGCACAAGCCCTATGGGATGCCTATATGATGACAGCAAAGTATGTGTGTGGAGGAGGAGTAAGTTGTGGGTCTTATTTTTATTTTATCACCTTAGAAATACGGTGTCAAGCATCTAGCTGGATTTTCATCAGGTTGTTTATTTAGTCACTAGAAGAAAGAGGAGAGAGAAAATGAGTGGAAGAAGGGGTGGCTGTAGGAAGCACCCAGTGGGTCTTCAGGAAGCACCTAGTGGGTCTTTTTATCCTGATCTTGTGTGACATATAGAGTTGAGTCTCCTTGACTCCATTTGAAGCATATGAAATTGCTGTTTTTCTGGTCAGAATGGTAAAATACAGGCAATTTCATATGCTCCAATGTGTAGGCCAATGAGGAACAGGCGTTCCCATTCTAAACAAGCATTTACTGTTGCTGTCTAGTACAAGAGAGTGTGAGAAACCAAAGGCCCAGCTCGAATCCCTTGGCCTGGGCCTAGATTATTTTATTTTCCTCCTTGTTGGTTGAATTCTACAACTCTTTTAAGACCAAAGTCTTTTCTCTGTGAGTTTTCATGCTTTCTTCTGTTTTTTCCCCTTTTTCTCAAAAGTTCCTTATTTTTCTTCAAAAATGACTTACTTGCACCCATAATTTTTGTTTGCACTTTCTATCCAACATGAGGAAAATATTTCATGACCTAAAATTTTCATAACTACACTTCAAGGGCTATAAACTACTCCTTTAAGTGATAGTTTATTAACCATTCTGGAATTTGGGCACAGTTGGGTGGTTGGGTCACTGTCTGTGCTTAAAGCCCTTTCTGTTATTTCAAGTTCTTTTTCTAGGAAAGGTTCCCCAAAGTGAGATTACTTGGTCAAACGGTATGAACACACACACACACACAAATCTCTTGATACATGCCAAGTACAAATAGCTTTATTTTCAATATTCCTTGGTATATGAAGTTTGACTCCTCGTCAGTCACAGGATATGCTACAAAACCAAACAAAACCAACCAACCAAACAAACAAACAAAGAAACAAAACATTTTGCTTTATCAAAAGGAGTGCCTTTGAATAAGCTGATACAAAAAAAGACTAAACTGTCCAGGCACACAGGATTTGTCTCAGTCCTATTTATAATTATTTTTTCCTTGAAGAAATGAAGAAAAAGAAGGCCAAGTGTTAGCCTGTGTTTAGGGAATTTTCTAGAGAATTAGTTTTAATTCTCACCTTTTAGGGAAGAATAACAAGCAGGTTATGTTTTTGTTTAGATCAGTGGTTCTCTGCCTTCCCAATACTTCAGCTTGTTAACACAGTTCCTCATGTTGTAGTGACCCCCAACAATAATATTATTATTGTTGCTACTTCATAACTGTCATTTTTCTATTGTTAAGAATTAACATATCTGATATGCAAGATATCTGATATTTGACTCCTGTGAAAGATTCTTTGCCCAAACTCAAAGGGTTTGTACCTCACGGTTTGAGAATTGCTGGTTTAGACAGCGTTTAGGCTTAAAATGTATGACTTATCAGAGGTGACTCAGTGCTGGTAAGTGATCCTTTCCATAGACATACTCAGAGATCCCTCTGTGCTTACTATAAGGCATATGAATAATATAAGGCTACCTGAATGTAATGAAGCAGAGACCAAGGTTGATGTCATTCTACCGGTTCTGTGCATAAGAAAACAAGATGATGACAGATGAATGTGTGGCTCTGATGCCATCATCCTGGGAGCAGTGAACAGCAGGAGCAGAGCATAGAGAAAGAACAGATCACAGAAGTGGGGCACAGTTGCCTGGTGTGTTGGGCATTCTGCCTCAAATGATGCTTTGACTTCAGCAGATCTGTGATCAATGGGGTCACTGGCACCACACAGACACTAGCCAGCACCATCGAGGGATGTAAGTGTAGATACAAAAGAGTTTCCTTGGAGCTTGGGAAAAGCATATGGGAGGGTACTTGTCATGGCTGCTAGGAGGTACTTCCACAAAGCAGTCAAACACAGATCCTGCGGCTCTGGTTATAACCTGGGTGCCATCCCTTGCTGACTTCACATTCAAGACCCTTCTTGTGTAATCATTTTCCTTTGCTTCTCTGTCCGGGCATCTCGAAAGGAAGCATCTCATGATGAGGTGTCAAAAGTCTCTCTGATTTCTCATTTTCCTTTAATATTTACTGATGTATAAAAATTAAAGCATAAAGTTTATACATGACAATGATTTTGACATTTGCTGTCAAAATGTTACCTTTTGAAGACTTTTGAGGACTAAGAAGATATAATTACTTCAAAAATAACTTGAGGTTAAACAAGACTTTAATTATCAGATTTCATGAGTATTACTGTAAGAAGAAAAATGGCAAAATTCTAGTTGAAAAGATTCATCAGAATTCATGGATTCATTGAAAAACTCATTGGGAGTGAGTAGAAAGGATTTTTGGAGAGGTGGCGGAGTGTGCTTATGCCTGCAGGGGTTATTTATTTGAATTTTGTTATGCATGTGCCATATGCATAGGTCTTTGAATCTGTCCTATGCGTGCTGAGGCTGACACAAAGCATATTAAATCTACTCAAAAGAGCTCCTTCTCTCTAAAGTGATTTCTAAACTGACCTTGGCCAGATTGTTCTGTGGCTGTTGCGATCACTCAGTTGGCAGCAGCTGTTTGTCCAGGAGAAGTGACCCCTGTGATGAGAACAAGTCTGAGAAGCTGTAGTAGGTGCTGGGTGAGACTAGTGACAACTGGAGAATGCACTGGAGTACCATGAAAAACAAATTACCCAAAAGAGGAAGGGTGTGAGTCACTCCTTCTAGAAACCAACTAAATTGTTAAAAGAACCCTCTTGTGTTCTTCTAGGTGTTTTCTTTTGATTTGTGGGTGTAGCTCAACATAGTATAATTGTTTATGCTTTAAAAGGCTAAATTTGAAGAAAACAATTTAATAAGACATTCTAGAACATACTAGCATGCACTCCCACTACTGCAAGGGTCTGACATTATTGCCTTTTGTGTCTTCCTATGAATAAAAACTTCACGACATGAATTATCCTTGATGTTAACAGTTAAAATAAGTTGGCATCGATTTCAGTAACTTTTCTCCACAAGTTGCATTTTATCAACTGATGAAAGAAAGCTCTGCTTGTAGAGAGCCAATTAAAAAAATTTGTAGGCTGAAAACTTGTAGATTGAATATGTTTATAGGGTATGGAATATCAATCAAGTCAAATCAAACTTTTTAGTTTGGGTAAGAATGACAAGAATAAAAATGGGTTATACACTAGAGGGGAGAAGAAGGAACAAATGGAACTTTTAGGAAGCAAAGTACTCTTCTATTTCTAAACACTGTATTAAAGTAATTTATGAAGAAACTATGAGTTATACATTTTTATCTCTCCACATGAACTCACATTATATACGCTCTGAGATTTGAGCGTATCTGAAAAGCATTCTGATGCACATGTGTAGGAGGTATTTGAAAGAAGTTCAGGAAGCCTCCTGAGAAGGGGTGACTCATTCTGAGGCATGGAAAGGGAGGAGAACAAAGGCCTGACTGGAGGAGGCAGAGCTAGTCTCTGTGTGTACATTGTTCTTTTTTGTTTTCTGTAAGCCTATCTAATCACTCTCCTATTGCTCTGACAAAGTACTTGAGAAAAACAGCTTAAAGGAGGAAATATTTATTGTAGCTCATGGTTTCTGTTCCTGGTTGGCTGGCTTCGTTGCTATGGGCCTGTAGTAAAGTAGAATGTCTTGTCAGGGAAAGCGAGGGAGAATCAGATGGCTCACATGGGACAAGGTTAGCTCATCATGGGCTCACCTCTGGACCTGCTTCTTCCTCTAGGCTTCTCCAGCTTTAGCTTCTACAGTTTGCTAATCAACAATTCAGCTATGTTCTTTTATGTTTCTGGTTCTGGTGATCCAACCAAGGGTCCCACGCTTGCTATATAAGCACTATATTTCTGAGCTACGCCAACCAAAGCCCATCAAGTTATGAACCTATATTTAAAAAAGGTCAGAACCATCATGAACCAGTCTCTTCCTGAAAGGCCTGCCTTTGAGCATTGCTAGATTGAGGCCCAAACTGTTTCTGCACCAAACTTTGGGAGAGGTTTCAGTCCAAATCCTAGCTGTACATGTGCTGGCCAGTCTTATTGTCAACTGGACACAATATAGGATCACCTGGGAAGAATCTTGATGAGAGATCGTAGCAGGGCAGTCTGTGGGAACATCTGTGGGGGATTACCTTAATTGTGTTAGTAAAGGTGGAAAAGACCCTTTGTGAGTAGCACCGTTTCCCAAGTTGGGTCCTGGCCTATGTAAGCGTACTGAAGCAGCTGACCACAACCAGGCAGTGTTCATTCATTTTCTCTGTGCTCTTGAATGTGGATGTGACTGACCACATCAAGCTCTTCCCTTGACTTCCCATGATAATGGGCTGGCTCTTTGAACTGGAAGAAAGATAAACCTTTTCTCCCTTAAGTTGCTTTTTTTGTCAGACTAGTTTATCACAGCAACAGGAATAAAACAAGGGCAGTGAGCTTCTTCTTTTTCTTAGAGACTGAGCTATAGACTCTAGTGGAACCATCCCAAACAAATGAGAATGCTGTGTTAGAGTCCTCTAAGCTGACCGAGACAGATGCAGATACTCACAGCCAAGCATTGGATGGAGGTCTGAGACCTCTATGAAGAGTTAGGGAGAGAACTGAAGGAACTGAAGGGGGTGGCAACCCCATAGGAAAACTAAGTGTTTTACCTGGACCCCTGGGAGCTCCCAGAGACTGAGCCACCAACCAAAGAGCATACACATGTGCTGGTTCGAGGTCCCAACCACATATTCTACCTCATGATTGATTTTCAAATAAAGACAATAAAGAAGTCAAAATTATTCCCGATATAAGACTATCACAGACACAAATAAAAATACATCAGTGTTCTCCCCCAAACAGGTAGTGAAGTCTCTGCTTGTTTTTTTAGAGGTCATATAAGTATGATCATGTAAATTTAACAAAACTTAAATTTTCTTCCTGATAGTAATTCAATTCATATTATATAGTATATGTCAAAGGAATAGGAAAAGAATGAATATATACTTATTTTATGTGTATATGCAAGCATATTTTTTTACAAATCAGGAAGGAAATACTCTTGGTTCTCATCCTTGCTTGCATAATTTATATACCTGGTCTCATGGCCATAACTAGTATTTGCAACTATTTTCTTCCACCTACTCTGTACCTACTCTGTATTCAGGAAACACTTAAGCATGTCTTCCTTCGTTCCAGAAAGGTATGGGTTGTTTCTGCTGCCATGAACAGCCTGACCAATGGTTCCAAGGCCTTTAGAACTGGTTGGCAGGGAGAAATTGAGGGTTTGGAACTGCAGGTTAAGAGAGTCCCTAGAGTGTCAGGCAGGTCATAGTGCTGATAGAAATGTGGGCAGTGACATCTGGGCTCATATGGATGCAGAGATGAACAAAGACTTCATCAGAATGGGTGGAGGTCAGTCAGGCTACGTTCTGGCAAAGGGTAAGGCTGCCTGATTTAAAGGAGGCTGAATTCAGAAGTGATGACCTCATTTGTTAGGGAGAGGAAAGTTTCAGCAATGTTTTTCAGGCAAGGTTATTGTTGATTGAATTTATCCAGATTTACAGTAAGAAAGAATTGGAGAATGATGCATCTTGGTAAGGAAAGGAGCATGAACCTGGTTAAAATGGCACTTAAAGTTTCAAGCAGGGCAGACAGAGCCTCTCTAAAGAGAGTACCACTATTCAGGATGAGCCTCTGATCTTGTATAAGGGTAATACAATTTGTCTTGAGGACAAGAACCCACATATTGGATTGGTTATTTTTCTCATCGTTGTGATCAAACAGTTAATAAGAACTTCGGGGAAGAAGGTTTTTATTTTGGCTCATGCTTTGAGGGCACTTCATGGTTGGAAAGGTACATTTGTGGGAGTGGCTTGCAGCTGGACTATGTGCTGATGCTCTCATATCTGGGAAGGCAAGAAAGCAAAGAGAGTAAGGTTAGAACCAGGGTCAGATTATAGCACTGTAACTCTGTACCATGGAAGCTCCAGTTTGTAAGGTTCCCATAAAAACCTCAGACACTGTCCAGCTAGAGACCAAGCATTCTTATACATGGGCTTATGGGGAATTTTACATCCAAACCCTATCAGAGTTTTTTTTTGTTGTTTTTTTTTTTTTTGATGAAAATATGTAAGATGGTATGGACCATACCGAACTGGTAAAAAAGGGTAACAGAGATCTGGGCCCCTGTATACAGTGGAGCAAGGTGCATGGTGTGAATAGCTTCAGGGAACATCGGAACCCATGCTAACTCTAACTACAGCCTCTCAGGAAAAGTGGCCTCATGGCTTCAGCAGAGGCCACTTTGTGCTTTGTGGTATAGTAGTGACATATGGACATATGCAACCACTATTGCTTTGGAAAGATGCAGCTTTGGCATAATGTGTGCATCTTGGTGTTCTACTGCTGTAAACAGACACCATGACCAAGGTAGCTCTTATAAAGGAAAACAATTACTTGGGGGTTACTTCTAAAGTGCCAACCATCAGTATCAAATACTGGCCTTTAACCTGCCTGTGGTACCAGCCAAGAACATGATCTTGTCTCCATGTCTTCCACCCTGAAATGATGCCTTAGAGCCTCAGATGTGCTGTGATGGGAGAGATAGAAAGAGAAAAGCCAGTTATCCATCAGTGACCTGATAGAGAATCAGGTCAAGATTTATTTGATTAATCTATGGCTGCTACGTAAGGAACCTGTTACCATTTATCTTTCTTTGCTATACTTAGCTTAAGAAATAAAACTGTATGCATTTCCATGGGAAGAAAAAATAGAAGAGATATCACAGATGGAACAGGGGTGGGTGGGAACAGGATCACATGGATCATATCTGGGAAGGATGGAGGGAGAAAGGACAAGGAGAGAAAACTGGAGTTTTCTCCAGTTTTGGATGGAGGGCATTTGGTGGGTGAGTGGAAACTCTCAGGAAACTATGAGGGTGTCCTAGCTAAGACTCCTAGTGATGGGAGATACAGAGATGACCATCTCTTGTAACCAGGTAAGACATACAGTGGAGGGGTTGGGATGCTCACCCAGCCACAAAACCTTTGACCTACAATTTTTCAGGCCTATGAGATGTTCTGGGGGTAAAGGTGGCACAGAAATTGTGTTAGTAGTCAACCAATGATTGCTCCAGCTTGAGACCCATGCCATGGGAGGGAGCCCACTCCTGACACTTCCCAGAGGGCCAGGAGCCAGAGACAAGAGCCCAGAGACCAAGGATTAACCAAATATGACTGGAGAGAGAAAGAGAAAGAGAGAGAGAGAAGAAAAGAGTCAATGAAATGATTCCTAATGATCTTTCTGATATACTCTTAGATTGGTGTCTAGCTGAATTGTCATCAGAGAGGCTTTACCCAGCAACTGATGGAAACAGATGCAGAGACCCACAGCCAAACACTAGGTGGGACTTGGGGAATCCTGTAGAGGGGGTGGGAATTGAAGGAGTCAGAGGGGTCAAGGGCAAGAAACCCACAGAATCAACTAGCCTGGGCTCATAGGACTCACAGAGACTGGACTACCAGTTAGGGAGCCTGTGTAGGTCTGACGCAGATCTTCTATGTGTATGCTATGGGACTTCTAACAGTGAGAGCAGAGCTGTCTCTGACTCTTTTGTCTGCTTTTGAGACCCTTTCCTCCCGCTGGGTTGCCTTGTCCAGCCTTAAATAAGAGGAGAGGTGCCTAGTCTTGTTGCAACCTGCTATGTCCTGTTTGGTTGATATCGCTGGGAGGCCTGCCCTTCCTGAAAGGAATGGAGGAGGAAGGAGGGAGGAAAACTGCAGTTGGGATATAATATATGAGACAATAAATAAATAAATAAATAAATAAATAAGAAAAGTGCTTGAAAACTGTATTCCTTCTCTCTATCCTTCCTGTCCCCCTGCCTTGTTTCCAAGATCATGGTCTTCCAATTCATTGTAATGTTATATTGTTGGGCTGAGCGTCCCACAGTACTTGAAATGTGCTTTCTTTTTAAAATGTTTAAAAATAATGTTTTCATTTTTGAAATTATAATCTGATTATCTATTTCCTCCATTCAAACCTCCCATGTAACCTCACTTTACTCTCTTTTAAATCCATGGCACTCCTTTTCTCCCTCTCTCAGGATTCCTTGAGGTACCTGCAGTTCTGTGTTTAGGGCTAAGGCCTCAGGAGCTCCCCCAGGTTAGCATGCTTAGCAACGTTGTCTTTGTTTAGGTCATATGTAGGTGTTTAGGTCACATTGGTGAGAGATTTCATGTGTGTAGCTTCTCTGATATTTCTAGCAACTTTCAGTTCCACTGGGTCTTACAGTCTTTCCCCACTGCCTCTGACGATCCCTGAGCCCTATCTGCAGGAGTTGTGTTGCAGATGCATCAGTTTGGACTGGGCTTCACAACTCTGCATTTTATCAGTTGCAGTTTTCTGGAATGGTCTCTGGCTGTAGGAAAGAGACATCCAGTGATGCAGGGAAAGATCTACACTTATCTCTGAAGATTTGGAGCTAGGAACCACAGATGAGAGGGATCATGAGGTTTCCATCTTTCTGGATTTGGATTGTGTCTCTCAGTACGATCTTTTCTAGTTCCATCCACTTACCTGAAAATTCCACAATCTCATTTCTCTGTACAGTTTTGAATAGTATTTCATACTATAGTATATATGTAGCAGAAGTGTGGTTTCTTATCTATCCTTTTCCTATTTTAAGATCATAGTCAGGCAAGAAGATGCTCAATTAGTTAAAGTGTTGGCTGAAGGACCTAAATTCAGATCCCTGCTACCATTCTAAAAGCTGAATAAAGCAACATGTATCTGTGACTCTAGTATTGGGAGGCAGAAATAGACAGACACCCCAAGCTCACTGATTAGCCAGCCTAGTGGTATCAGTGAGCTTCAGGTCCAATGATAAATTCTATCTAAAAAAAGCAAGATAAAGAGAGATAGAGTAAAACACATGACTTTGACATTTAGCCTCCACATACACAAGAACATATGTGTATGTGTACCTACACACAAATATACACACTCACTCACACACACACATTTTTATATAAAAATGTATAATATATATATATATATATATATATTATACATTTTTAAAATTAAAAATATATTTGTTAATAGTAGTTCTTTTTCTTAGTAGAAACAATAAGACAGACTTAGTTCTGTATAAAACTAATTTCCAACAGTTCATTGTTCATTTCAGCAGTTTGGAGACATTTGATAACTATATATTCTGCCTCTGTTCTGAAGTT
This sequence comes from Arvicanthis niloticus, assembly GCF_011762505.2. Taxonomy (NCBI): domain Eukaryota; kingdom Metazoa; phylum Chordata; class Mammalia; order Rodentia; family Muridae; genus Arvicanthis; species Arvicanthis niloticus. The sequence goes on along the minus strand of NC_133433.1, from coordinate 32,124,990 downwards.
CCACTTTCATCTCTGAGTTATCAAAATGTTTTCCAGCATCTGTTCATAGCTTTGGCCTTTGGCTTCAGAGTCATATTACCACCACACAATCCTGAGTTTACCGTTAGGAAAAGGCCTATTTCTAACTGCACACTCTGTGTAGCAAGACAAGCTCATCGGAATTGTCTGAACTCTGGAAGCCCAGCAGTGGGACGCATGCTCCAGAGCCATGTCGGTGGAGCTCTCTGAAGCTGAGTTTATGAGTTATAACCCTTAATCCAAATGAAATATAATTTTATTTGAGGTAGATCTGCAAGTGGGAGAATGACTATTAATTCTACAGTTCCAAAATAACTAATGTGCTTGGTTTGAAGCCAGGTACACTGTGAGCCCTGGATTTAAGTGCTCATATGGGAAAAGCAGAGGGAGACTTTAACATATGGATTCTTAGAAGAAAATGCAACCATTCCATACAAGAAATATTGAGTTATTCTTAGTACTTTTTAATGTGTGGTTGACTGTATATTTTTGAGTGGTGCCATTTTTAACACTTGGCAATTCAGGCCACAGATCTTCATTTCCTGAGGTAATTTTAATAACTCACCCATTCACACAGCAAACATTTTCTGGGGGGGGGGGATTGATTGTATAATATTGTATTGTACTTGGTTTGATGAAAAACGCAAGGAAAGGAGAAAAGAGATCTGTTTTGCCGAATTACAATATTGACTAAAAATAAACCTAGCAGAATAAGCCAGCAAGTAAGAAGCAAAACAGAACTACACAATAACTAACTGTATGTTGATGTATTAAAATTTTCTGTTAATGGTATGAACCCATAGTTGGTATTACTTAGGAGGCTGAGGCAGGAAGATGTCTTGAAGCTAAATGTTCAAGACCAGTCCAGGCAGCATTGAGAGACTATCTTTGAATAAATGCATGGATAGATGAAAGAAAATATCTTGTGGCAGTGCCGTTTGCATTTGCTGTTTTGTCCCTGTAAGAAAACATTATGCTCAATGTACCTTGAAGAAGAAAGGGTTTATTTGGCTGAGAGGTTACATCCATCTACAAAGGAAGTTAAGACAGGAGCTGAGGCAGACCTGGAGGAACACTACTTACTGGCTGGTTCCCATGGCTTGCTCAGCTTAATGTCACATTCAAACACAGGACTATCTGACCAGGAGTGGCACCACCCATGGAGGGGTGGGCCCTTCCCTTATGGTTCATTAATCAAGACAATAGACATGTCCATAGGCCAATTCTTTTTATTGAGATTTCCCTCTTCTCAGATGACTCTAGTTTGGGTCAAAGTGACAAAAACCAACCAGCACACATTGTCTACCACACTATAATGCTGGGAAAAGTTTTGAAGAGTCTGGCTTTGAGGAACTGATAATCTGATGGGTACGGGGAGAGGCAAGTTTGTGAGGTGGGGTGTGATAATCATCCATTATCAAGCCACCTCAGTCACCATGAGAGCACGGTGGGTGCAGCCTCAAGTTCCACCTGTGAGAAACAGCTTGAGGAAAAAAAATAGAAGTTTGAGGAGCTTTGGGGAGGAAAGCACAGTCAATTGCCTTGTGTCTTCACATATACTGAGAGGGCAAAGAAGGACGGGACTGCTGTGAGCTGGAAACAAGCTTTCCTCAAGGAACTGTGTCACCGGCTGCAAGAGATTTGCCTGTTATATTGTTAAATGTTATGATTTATGTGTCTTGATCTATGAGCATCAAAGATAAGGAAACGTGAAAGCAGGCCAGACGAGAAAAGCATCCCAAGCAATGGGGCTAGAGACATAGAAAAGCAGTCTGCATTCTATGCAAGAAGAAGGATTCTTATACTGAAATGTGAGAAAATAAAATTAATTTAGGAATCATCAGCATCTGACTGAAGGTTTGGGCCAAATCAGATATAAATTTAAAATATTTAAAAACATAAAATATCATATGGGTGCTACTTATTCTAGGTTGTGGCTTCATGTTATAAGGCTTGAACAAAAGCTGGGTTGAAATCACTGCTTCATCATTCTCTGTCTGGATGAACAGATGTTTTAACTTCTCTGTGCTTTATCTATGAAAGGGGGAAGTGAGAGCTACTGTCCCATGGAACTATTATGGAGATTCAATAAACTGGTATTTTTAAATGTCAGAATAAGAGTAGGCTCCTACACATCCATCTGTCAGTCTATCGTTTATCTAGTATCTGACCCATCTAGTCCTAAATAAAAGGTTATTCGTAAGGTAGTAACAACTACTAGGGATTTTTAAGCAGATGGAGAGCAGGAGGAGATTTTCATGGACAGTTCTGAGGCTAGAAAGCTGAGGTAGACCAGATTTCATGAAGATATATATAAATGCACTGCATCTTGGACTAGGACAGAGAAATGCCTCACAATTCGAAGGGGAGACATATTTCAAAGAAGCCAGGGTGTAAAGTTGGACACGCAAGCACTAGCAGTCAAACACGACTTTGAGATGAAGGTACCTAGAGACTGCAAAGAGTCTGGGACCATCGACAACAAATGGGGAGGTTATGCATAAATGAACCCCAAAGCTTCATAAATGAAGTCAACTGCACTCAGCCAGCATTTGCTCAAAGAATAACAATCATTAGCTAGAATTTCATCTTTCTTTGTGCTTTTGTGCAATTCTTTCGCCATCTGTTCTAGGAATAAGTCAGGATGTCAGTGTTGTATAAGTGGAAAGTGAATTCTAAAGGCGCTCTCTTATTTGAAACCGTGTCCTGAAGCATTTCATTAAATTACAAAGAAGACAGAGAAAGGGACGAGCTGAACTTTCCAGACATTTAGATTTATCTGAATGATGTCAAAAAATCATTTCAGTTGGGAGTTTTTTTTTAAAAAAAAAATGATGAAAGAAAGCAAAACAAAAAGTAGGTCATGAAATGACCCCAAGGCAAAGTCTTAAATCTTAAAGGTCAGCAGGGCAGTGTGCTTTAAAAACTTTAATTATGGTGCTTAATTCTTAAGTGGGCTTACTGTGTCCTGTTAAGGCTATTCACTCCCATACACGACAGCCCATAATGTCATTCGAGGTTTCCTTCCAGCCTCTCCAGGTATTAAAGCAGCTTGATGTGTTTTTGTTACATTAATCTTACTCTGAGGGTAGTGATGATCCAACTCTTTTTCATCCTGTTGAAAAGTCTTTTCAATTAAAAACCCATCTCCACACATGGTATTAGCATAAAGACAGACATACTCTGTCTAAAACAACACTGAGATATCTCAGGAATTGTTTTTTATAAATCATTGCAAGTAGAATTGACTTCAGGTTCCTCCTTCTTCCTTTTCTCCTCCTCTTCCTCCTCCTCCTCCTCTTCCTCCTCCTCCTCCTCCTCCTCCTCCTCCTCCTCCTCCTCCTCCTCCTCAGTGAGCAGGAGCTGAGCCGACGAGTCTTTGGCCCATGTGCCTTATTCCTGTTGCAATGGATCAGTTCCATCTCATTGCCTCAGTAGTTTTACTGTACATTGATGTGAAATATTGCAAACATACTTTAACACAGCTATCAACTTTGAAATACTTTATACAAGACGTTATGATTACAAGGCAATAAAAGAAACGGTTAAAAGCGGGAGAAACTGCTCAGTGAGAGAGGATTAGGGGGACTATTGATGAAATCGTGTGGATTTTTTTTCAGGCCCTGGTGTGCAGAAAGCATGCAATGCGTGAATAATTCATGTAGAAATTCTATCGTAAAGTTGTATCAGTTTCCGCAGTAAAACCCGGCTGTGGAGGGGGAAAATACATCAACATCTGTGACAAGCTCTATGAAGAGACAGTGGCAGAGCCTCGCAGCCATCAGGAGCAAAGCAAAATATAATAAATTCCCTTAAGTGTCAAATTTGTGTCGGCTGAATAATGACACCATATGTCTGGGTTGCCGTGTCACCATAGGCTACTCTGAAAAAAAAAAAAAAAAAAAAAAAAAAAAAACCATGGCTTTGTAGAAATGGCCAGCAGCCGAGGAAGAAACTTTGCTGCCTGCTGTCTGACAGTCCCCGGAAACAGTTTGCTCAGTAAAGCCAGCTTCTGGGAAGCAAGAAGGATTGTTATTATTTTGTTGTTGTTGTTGATGTGTGTACTCTGTTGTCATAAAGTTACAGCATCCAAAGTGGACCAATGTTTAGAGTTGATATGTGTCAGTGTCATTTAAAATGTTACTTTTGATGTCTTATCCCTCAAATGAGTGGGGGCAAGGTTTTATAGTCTACCTCTTAACCTGGGGAAGGCATTTGTGATACCCTCTATCTTTATATAGCTCTCAGACATAATCTTCAGAACCCTCAGGTCCTATCTTACTCATTCTCATACTTAGGACTCAGATAGTATTTTGTATCAGGGGAAACTGAGGCACTGAAAGATAGTATTCACATTAGTTCTCAGGAAGCACACTTCTGTTGACAGCCCAGTATCCTCACTCAACCTGGCTCTCCTTCCCTCAGGCCAGACATTTGTGAGATGGGATTTGCTTCTCTTGAGCTCTCCTTTTCTGCTGGCCTGCTGCCTGCCCACTGGCTTTTACATTCTCCCTGGGTACCTGGATTTGGCAGCACTATAAGCCAGGAGTCTGCATACTGAGCATAGAAAGACTGTCAGTGGAGAGTTCGTGCCTGCGCATGGTTCCTATGGCTTGGCAGTTAGGTCTTGCACAACTGTTCTGGACAGCCCAGACTCTGGAGAGAACTCAGCAGCCCTGGCCTAGGCTAGGCTTGCACAACAGCTGGTGCTGTCTGTGCCTTCCTTTCCCTCACTACCTAAGGGAGATTCTAGCAATAACATTTGGAATGGGTTATACTTACCTGTTGGGAGCCGACTCATAGCAGAAAGCGGCTATCATCCTGGCAGCCACCTCGAGAGCCATATACCCTGACGTGAGACTTGTTTTTCAACAGCCTACAACAGCTGAAGCACACTCTGATATCCCACATATCTTGTTTTGCTGTTTAGTGCCCCCAGCTGCAAGGCGCACGTGGTATCCACGCTATACACGCCCGTAAGGCTTATGTCATATCCATACCTGCAAGGCACGTGGTATCCACATGCCTAGAAGGCACGTGACAAAGTGTATAAATACCCCAGACTTCCCAGAGGAGAGAGCCAATAAATAAGAGAGACAATAAGAGAAAAAGAGAGACAATAAACGAGAAACGGGACTTGAATCACACCCTGTCTTGTCTCCATTCTTCACATCTCTTGCTAGACCCTGACCTGCAGATCAGAGCAACAGCGCAGGCCGAAACATTTTGGCCCCCAAAGCATGGGGCAGACAACACAGTAGCTCCAAGTGTGGGTCAGAGAGCAGGCCGCAACACAGTGGCCGCCAAGCCGGGCAGTACGGGTCTCAACATTTACCTTTAGTCTCAAGGCCATAGGTAGGTAACCTGGAAAATACGGTGACCCAATCTGTTATTAGTTTTCTATGTGAGGAAATAGTATGTTAACGTTCAAACAATAACCAAGTGCAAAGTGAAACAGATAAAGAGAATAGTAGTTTTCTGTGATGAAGTCTGTGTATCCCACTCAGCATGGCAATGGAAAGACACTGGGGAGGGGCTTGTGAGATGCCTGTGAAAGAAAGTGCACTTTGCTCAAGCCTGATGACCCGAGTGCCACTGCTGGAATCCACATGTGCTATGTTGCTTGCACACACACGCACATACACATGCACACACACACACATGCACACATGCACACATGCATATACATGCATTATGTGAATACACACATGCATGCAGGTGCATGTGAATGCATCCATGCATGTACACAGACACATACACATGAATACACACATGTGTATACACATGCATGCATACACACACACATATATATATATTATATACATTTATTCACATACACATATCTATGTACACAAACATGTACACATGTGCCCTCACACATATCCACACACAAATTTATTGGTTGTTTGCTTAAAGAAACAGAAGCTATTGTACATATATATGCTGTACAGAGGCTCAAAGTGAGTCTGAAAAGTATAGCTGTGGCCCAAAGGAGCCTGAGGCACAGCTACAGCTAGATGTGTTTTACCCACCCGATCTCTGCAGACCTGTTTCACCCTGTCACATCCTATCCTGGCCCAACTAACCCAGTTGCTTGTACTAAGTTTGTCCTGTTTTGGCTGTTTTATGTCTTCCTGAAGACAGTCTAAATGTTCTACGGGTTACAGATGGCCACACACATGATTTCTCCATCCTTCTGCCTCCTGTTTTACTCAGCCATGACCTTCAACTGAACCTGTGACTCCTTTAACTAAAAGAATGCAGGAAAAAGCAGCCTTGTGTCCATTCTTAGGTTCCGACTGAGCTGAGCTAAGGGAGGCTATGTTCTGACATTAGATCTAAGGGCTTAGACGTGAGGTGAACTGTCTTGGGCATTTTGCTGACAGAAGCCCCATTCTGAAGTGGAGCAGAAGTCAATGGGAGACAGTCCAGAGGGAAACGTCTTACCCAGCATGCAGAGGCCTTAGATTTGATCCCAGCACTGAGGCGGGGGAAGTAAACATGGAGTAGAAATACCACCCATTTTGTATCTGGAGACATCTCTGCCACTGAAGAGGCTGCTGGTCCCCCTGTAGCAGATGCTCTCGCTGTCAGTTCCCATGGAGATCGTAGACAATGGTCATCACTATAGTAAGAACATGCATGCCTGTGGATTTATACTCACTTGGGTTACAGACTTAAGCCACATTATTGAGATTCTTTTTTTGAACTCTGTTCATCTTTGATTTGTTCATCTTGAAACACTTGTGTCCTATGAGCCTGGGAACCTTATCACATAATGGGGTGTGGTTGGATGTGCTGTCCTTAGCATGTGGTTGTGATAGACTTTGTCAGGCTAAAGTACAAGTAGAAGACACATAGGAAATGTTTAATAATATTAGAAATATGGAAGAAATGCCCTACAGTGGGAAGTGGGAACTTGTAGAGCCCACCTTCAGCAGAAAGACAGGGCATCAAGTGAGGGAGGGGGTTGCCATCCCACAGCCAAAACTCTGACCCATAACTGTTCCTGTCTGAAAGAACTGCAAGGTTGGAAATGGAGAGGAGCCTAAGGAAAGAAGGTCCAGCAACAGGCCCGAAGTGGGATCCAGCTAAAGGGGAGGCCCCAAGGCCTGAGACTACTACCAAGGCTATGGAGCCCTTACAAAGAGGGACCTATCATGATTGCCCTCCAAATGACCCAACAAACAGCTGAGAGAGTCACATGCAGATATTTGCAGCCAACCAATGGACAGATACTGCTGACACCTGTGGTTGAATTAGGAAAAAGCTGAAAGAAGCTGAGGAGGAGGGCGACCCTGTAGGAGGACCAGCAGTCTCAACTAACCTGGACCCCTGAGATCTCTCAGACACTGGACCACCAACCAGACAGCATACACCAGCTGATATGAAGCCCCCAATACATGTACAGCAGAGGACTGCCGGGTCTGGATGCAGAGAAGATGTACCTAACCCTCAAGAGACTGGAGGCCCCAGGAAGTTTAGAGGTCTGGTGGGGGTGGGGTAGGGGAATAGCCTCATGGAGACGAAGGGGAAGAGGGAGGTATGGGATGTGGAACAGTCAGAGGGTGGACTGGGAGGGGGATAAAATCTGGAGTGAAAAAAATCCAGATTAAATAATAATAATAAAAAAATACGGAAGAAAACAGATTTTAAATTGCAATGTACCGGTTAGGTAGGCATCAGACTTGGTTTGTCTTTGTTATTTTAGTGTCTTGAGATTATTTCTGAAGAGTAGCATCCACATCAACTTTCTTTTTATCTGTTTTTCGAAAAGGACAGTGTGTCTTCACAATGAATGTGGGGACTGTTTGCTGTGTATATGAGGATATGTGTGTGTGTGTGTGTACATATGTATACATGCATTCAGTGAGAGGAGGAAGCAAATAGTCCATGAATGGCTATCAAATGGAATTATCTACCAAGGCTATTGGCAGGGCAGCATGCTTCTCCTATACATGGTTTTGGAAGACTGAACAGAGGCAGTTCATCCACGTTCCCGCACATCCAGACACTGACGGATTAATGAGAAAATGAAGAGCTCTTTACGCCTGAAACAGAACCCTCTTTGATGTTATCCTTTGGGATAGAAAAGTAAAAGCAGAAAGCATCCTTCTAATTGATTACTATTTCTTATGGTATCACAGTGATCGATCATTGATTAATCCTCCTAGACACTGGCTTGTTTTGAGTCTCTCTTTGAGAAATAGAAACATTGGGGTGAAAAATCACTCTTTCCATTTTAACCAAAAATAAAATTTGAAGTTTCATATACACAAACTTAAGTGCTAGTGTTAAAGAATTATGCTAAATGTTTCTGAAGGCACAGATTCGGGCTCCTCTGAATTATGTCGAAGTTGGTAATTTCATAGAGGAATATAAACAGACCCTTCTTCGTTGGCCCCTTCTCTTTACAGTGACCATCTGGTTAAATTCTTAAATACAGATGTGACGGAATTATATGTTTTGGAGGTGCACTGTAGGGGCTCGTTTGACACTTGGAGTTCTTTCTAGCCAGCCGAAAGATGCTCTGATAACATTCAGATTTTGAGACTCTGTCTGACACACTGGCAAGAGGCCTACAACCGAGGAATGGATCTTATGAGTCCGACCTCTTAGCCAATTTGGAAGAATCTGAATTTTTTTTGGAACAATGAAGCCGAGTTCTAAACCCTTTCACCACATGTTATAAATATTAACAATGAAGGTAATGTGGGTGGTGGGGACATTTTTTTTGAAACGGGGATTTCAATCTTGGCTGACATGATAATAAAGTCATTCACTGAGAAACAGGGCAAGAGGCTGTTCTAATTTTACATTTTCCCTCTTTTTCTCAAAAGAAAGATGAATAAGAAATGTTGGCACAGTGGTCCAGTTTATGGAGGCAATATTAATGGATATAACGGGTCCGGCCAAATTACACAAGTATTTATAGTGTGAAGTTTTGAGGAGCATAGTGGTGAGCAGTTAAGCAGGCCAGCGGTGGGGCCAGATTTCCTGGGCTTAAGCAATAGCTAGCTCTTGCACTTCCAAGCTGTGTAAACTCAAGGCATACAGAAGTGAAGTACTGTGCTCAGCTTCTCCACTCTGTCTGCTAGTCATAGGACTTAACTCAAGAAATGGCTTCAAGGCTCCCTCTTAGATCTTGATATCATATGTGCAGTGAAACCTCAAGGGCTATTATTAATATAAGTATTAATAACTGTTCTCATTATCACTGAGCAAAAATCCACACGATTAAGTTTATTTACTCCAAGGGAAAAAAAAAGAAAAATTATTTAATTTTTGATAATTATCTCATAGTACTCTTTGATATCTTTTAGGTACTAAGAAAGTTGATGGAAAAGTTTAATTCCCCCAAATTATGCATTTGACTTTTAAGAATTATCCCTGCCATGAAACCTCACTTATTGTTCTGGCTGTGTTGGCGCATGGTCTCAGGTCCTTTTATACCAGTCGCTGATTCGGGCTTGGGTCACCTCTTGTATCTTTCTGGATGGAAGAGATGCTCTAGACTCTTCTTCTTTTTGTTACCTGTTTCCTTAGTGACGGAGCTTCATAGACACAGGAAGCACTAGTGACGGAGCCTCATAGACACAGGAAGCACTAGTGACGGAGCTTGATAGACACAGGAAGCACTAGTGACGAAAGTACACACCGCTTCTGCCCCTGACTGGCAGCAAAGCAGTTTCCGGAGGCAATGTTAATGGATACGGACACAGTGCACGTGGTATTCACGCTCACAAAACCCGGGCTGGGCTGGAAAACACCGGCTTTCTAAAACTGAGTGGGAGAGTCACGCCGCTGCTTTGTGTGTTGATTTAGAAATTAGTGAGATGAAGATGAAGCTGGACAACAGGCACTGCGGACAGGCTGATCATCAGCACAGCCAGGTCTTCTGTGTGGAAGCTAATTTGCATATTGCCAGGGAAACTCCCCTGTGGCCCAGAGGAAGTGGAGGATGCCTCCTACTCCCTTAGGATGGTCAGGACCATCGGATTGCTTTGTGGCATTTTTCTTTGCAGGAAAAGCATGCTGGATTCTAGTCAACGAGTGCTTACAATGCTTAAGAAGATTATTTTGTTATTATTAAAGGGTAGTGGTGATTTTTCTATAGGGGGAAGATGGTCTAGTGCTGGGGTTCTCAACCTGTGGTTCCTGACCCCTTTGGGTGACATATCAACTCTCCTGCACATCAGGTGTTTACATAATGATTCATAACAGCAGCAAAACTACAGTTATGCAATGGCAGTGAACTCATTTTATGGTTTGTGGTCACCACAACATGAGGAACTGTATTAAAGGCTTGCAGCATTAGGGAGATTGAGAACCACTAATCTAGTATGTAAGATTGCCTACCTGGAGAACAAACGTACTTGAGTTCAGATCTCAGCACCTACTTAAAAGCTAGGCCTAAGCATGTGTGTCAAGTTGTCCAGCACTGACAGGGGCTCACTGGCCAGCAATCTAAATGAAAAACTGAGCTTCTGGGCCAGCAAGAGAGTCTCTCTCAAAATATGAGATAGAGAGTGGTAAAGGAAGACATCTCTCTCTCTCTCTCTCTCTCTCTCACACACACACACACACACACACACACACACACACACACAGAGAGAGAGAGAGAGAGAGACAGACAGAGAGAGAGAGAGAGAGAGAGAGAGAGAGAGAGAGAGAGAGAATGCATAACACCACAGATTTAAAAAGAAAAGTAGAAAAAGACTATCAGTTTAATTTAAGAAGTTTCCTCCTCTGGGATTTTGATTTTTTCTCTTGTTCTCTTTGAGAACCAATCCTAGAAACATCCATTTGTCACCTTTTGATTATGCTTCAAATTAGAATCATGTGACGTATCACTCACTGCACCAGTCTTAAGACAATTCCTGGCCACCCTTTCTTCCAGAGAAAAGAATCATCTGCTAGGCACGAGAATCTCGGGAGTTATAATAATATAAGAAAAATTAGAAAATTACTAACAAATCCTAATAAAGTGCACTTCATAAATAGGTCTCGTGGGGTATTTGATTCAGTACAGTCTCTAGAAGCTGATGACTCTAGGCCAATTAAGGGAATGCGCTTTTTGTTGAGTGTGTGGGGGTGGGCCAGGCTTGGGCTATGGTGCGTCACTTCAAGGCATGCATCCAAGCAAGGTCAGCCTGTGCTAGGCCACACCTCTATTTGACCCTGTGCAGCTGCAGCATGGGAACAGAGATCAGGGACAGTCCTTTTTCCCACCTTCCTCCTATGGGGGAACAGTTGCCACGCATTCCCATAAGGCTGGGCAATGCCCCATTTCTTCACAAACTGACAGAGAGTGGGAAGAAAACAATTAAGTTGACAGGAGTCAGTGAGAACAGTCACTGAGCTCCTGTGAGGTTTCTCAACTCAGCTCCAGTGATGATGTCACTGGAGCACCAGCAGGGTTGCCTGTGACTTACGCTGTTGTTTTCTTGGCGTCAGCTCTATTCCAGCAAAAACAGAAGAAGAGTTGTATTTCTTACATCTCAAATTCTTGGTAAATATCCAGAAACATACGCCTCCAAAAGTAGTTCCTCTGCTTGAAATTTTTCATATTCAGATGGGAAGACAAGGCTGGCTGCCTGGAAATGTCACCTTGCTTCAGAAAAGTGACAAAAGACACCAGAGACACGCTAACACCTAAACTCATCCTCATCACGTACCACTTGTTCCTTAACATTTGAATCTCAATTATGAAAACTGTAGCCCTTGAAGGATTAACCCCATTACCAAGGTAGTTAGGATCTAGTGAGCGAAAGATTTCATCTAGATGCATCCCTTTGTTCCAATAAAATCTAAAGAAAACCATCAATTATTTTGTTTTGTTTTTTTCTGTCTGACTACATTCATTGAGAGATATCCTTACAGAAAGCCCAAATGCCTTAGAAGAACCGATCTGAGCCGATTAATGCTGTTCCAAAGTGGGGTGAGGCTGCCAAACTAAGCAAATCCTGGCTTGTCAACTTTTGACAGCAGGAGCTGCCCTCCGCTTTACCTGCAAAGAGTAGCTGCGAAGGCTCGATAGTCTGCCCAGCATATGCCCACAGGCCTCAAACCTGCTGTCTTAGAAGCCGCTGACAAGGTGAATTTGGCCCACAGTGGTGGCCTGCCCCTTGGTAGAAGAAGCAGAGATGAGCTACCTACCTCATGAATTCCTGGATACTGTTTCTCCCCCTGGAGTTACAAGTTCTTTGTTTTATCTTTCCCTTTTTGAACCCTGGGAAAAATAAATCAAAGTGATTTGCTCTGCCACTTAGAAACTGGCCCTGGGTCAAAATGCCTACAGAGGAGACAGGGAGAAAGGCTTCTGAGGTTCTTAGTCTCATTGTCTCCCCTGAGATGGTTCCAGTGGCTTGAAAGGAGGGTTGTGCCCAGGAGCTGATGAAGCTACATTAAAACTGAAAATCAGTGTGAAGCACCCACTCTATCTCCCATTAACAAATAGTGCAGTATCCCTGGTAACGGGGATTACTTAGCATAGAAAGTAGACCTGGAAATAACCAGTTCAGCCTCCACACCCTTTTACCTGGCAAGGAGAGAGTTGGTCCTGTGTCACCATTGTTTAGTCTGCTTGATTTTTAAAGCACAATTCGGGGAGGGCATGTCTCAATTTTTTTGTGGTGACGTCTCTCCATTGACAAAATCTTGAGAACCTGGCTCTGCTAATAACTTGGGGGCTTCGTTGTGTTAGGCTCACCTCATTATTTTGGCACAGTCCTGGTCACCCCTGTGCATTGTGCTCTTAGGACGTCATCTAGTTTTTCAGTTTCTCTACATCTGGAGGGGGAATTGTATCATTTTTAAAATGTTGTTTACGAAAGACTAGAATCTCTAGGGTCATATGGAGAGTCTTAAGCCATCTCCTTTGTGACTGGTCTTGCTACTGAAAAGGCTAGTTTTTCCAAAACTAAAAGAAGGCATTTGTGGACACTGAAGTTGGCTAGCTCTGCTGTGGATGTACTGTGCCCAGAATCTAGAGACAAACAGAGGCTCCATAATCTCCACTGGGTGCTGAGCTAAATGGCAGAGGCTGGAAGCCCTTGACTAATTTGAAAGAACCAGCTTCAGGCTCAGGGAGAGACCACATCACGTCCACTGCCAATGCAATGATATCAGTGAGCCTTGAGACATCTGTTGAAGGCTCTCTTCTTTAGTGCCCTCCTCTTCCCTCACAGCCTCAATCGAGAGAGTATTTATGTTCAACAATGAATACTGCCTTTAAGCCAAGGGGCTGGTCTTCTGACTATTGAATTCCAGTTGTCTGCAGTGGGAAGGACAACTGGGGAATAGTTTCTTTTTCTCTGAGAAGGAACTGGGAGAGTTCAATTGGGAACTGTTCAAACACCATACAAGTAAAATAATGACATCTTGCAGCCAAGATATACACTTATTCATTCTTTTGTCCTTTTGTAGATAAACCAAGGCCTGGTAAATATAACTAGCTTGGTTGGCTACGACCACATTGGAAGGAAGAGGGAATAAGAGCTGAGAATACGATTATATGTGTATGGAATTGTCATGATGAGATCCATTATTTTTATACTAATAAAGAATTTAATCTCCTCCTTCTGGTCTTGGCCCGGAACAGAACAGACCCCAGGTGGCAGCTCTGCCCCCAATCTCACAAAACCCAGAGGAAGCGGGCCTCCCAGGAGCTCTAACCCAGGCAGTATCTTAGGTAAGGAGACAGCAACACCTGCCCCAAACAGGGAGAAACTGGGACCCACTAGGATCCAGGAATTCACTCCTGACCCAGAGCACTGGTTCCTTCCGGTCTGTGCCTGAGCAAGAGCAGATCTTCAGGCCCAGCTCTAACCTCAGTAGTAACACCCACCCCACACAGTTCTGACTCAACCAAGATAATAGGAAAGACAGGCTCCAGTCAGAGACAGGGCAGGTAGCACTAAGAAGATCCAGATGGTGAAAGGCAAGCACAAGAACATGAGCATCAGCAACCCAGGGTACTTGGCATCATTAGAACCTAATTTTTCCACATTAGAAAGTCCTGAATTCCCCATATCACCAGGGAAGCAAGATTCAGATTTAAAATCCCTTCTCATGATGATGATAGAGGACTTTAAGAAGGACATAAATAACACTCTCAAAGAATTTGAGAATACAGGTAAACAGGTAGAAGCCCTTAAAGAGGAAACACAAAAATCCCTTAAAGAATTACAAGAGAATACAACCAAACAGGGGAAGGAATTGATCAAAACCATCCAGGACATAAAAATGGAAGTAGAAACAATAAAGAAATCTCAAAGGGAGACTACTCTGGAGATAGAAAACCTAGGAAAGAAATCAGGAGTCACAGACACAAGCATCACCAACAGAATACAAGAGATAGAAGAGAGAATCTCACGTGCAGAAGATACCATAGGAAATATTGACACAACTGTCAAAGAAAACGCAAAATGCAAAAAGTTCTTAACACAAAACATCCAGGAAATCCAGGACACAATGAGAAGACCAAACCTAAGGATAATAGGTATAGAAGAGAGTGAGGATTCCCAATTTAAAGGGCCAATAAATATCTTCAAAAAAATTATAGAAGAAAACTTCCCTAATCTAAAGAATGAGATGCCCATAAACATACAAGAAGCCTATAGAACGCCAAATAGACTAGACCAGAAAAGAAATACCTCCCGTCACATAAAAATCAAAACACCAAGTGCACAAAACAAAGAAAGAATATTAAATGCAGTAAGGGGAAAAGGCCAAGTAACATATAAAGGCAGACATATCAGAATTACACCAGACTTCTCACCAGATACTCTAAGAGCGAGAAGATGCTGGACAGATGTCATACAGACCCTAAGAGAATACAAATGCCAGCCCAGGCTATTATACCCAGCAAAAGTCTCAATTACCATAGATGGAGAAATCAAGATATTCCATGACAAAACCAAATTTACACATCTTTCCACAAACCCAGCATTACAAAGGATAATAGCAGGAAAGCTCCAATACAAGGAGGGAAATTATACCCTAGAAAGAGCAAGAAAGTAACCCTCTTCCAACAAATCCAAAAGAAGATAGCCACACAAAGAGAATTCCACCTCTAATTACAAAAATACAGGAAGCAGCAATCACTGTTCCTTAATATCTCTTAACATCGATGGACTCAATTCCCCAATTAAAAGACATAGGCTAATGGACTGGATACATAAACAGGACCCAACATTTTGCTGCATACAGGAAACCCACCTCAGGGACAAAGACAGACTCTACCTTAGAGTACAAGGCTGAAAAACAATTTTTCAAGCAAATGGTCCTAAGAAACAAGCTGGAGTAGCCACTCTAAAATCTCCAGCCCGAGAACATAAAGGGAGGGACACATGGCTCCACCTGTATAGGTAATTGAGGGTGCCCTTGCCAGGCATCAGTGGAAGTGGAGGGTCTTGGTGCCTGAAAGTTTGGATTCCCTAGTGTTGGGGAATTTGAGAGCAGGAAGGCAAGAATAGGAGGACGGTGGGAGCACATCCACATAGTAATAGGAGGAGGGGGATGGGGTAAGGTATTTGGGAGTGGGGAGAATGGGAGAGGAGATAACATTGAAGGGTCAATAAATAAAATATCCATTTTTTAAAAAAACAGATAATGGGTCTTGCAATTGTAGTTGAGCAGTCGAGACTTTTTGTCAACAATTTATCACAGGGATTTTGTATAATCCTCAAGGACAAGATATTGTGGAAGAGGCCCATGGAACTTTAAAAAAACTGGTGAGACATACTGTTGCTGAGACCAAGAATGATGACGACCTGTGAGCTTGCTGAGTGCCCTGACAAGGGTGACTAGGGAGCTGTATTGGACATGTGTTCTTGACCCACCTTTGCTTGACTATATCCCAGATGGAGCAAGCTGCCTTGCCTTGAGTTTTTAGACCATGTGGGATAGAGAATTGAAAAGAGAAACTATGTCTCTTGTATTCTTCTTAAAGGTGCCCAGCTATTAGGACTCAATCATGTACTGGTCTAGAAATCAATTCAATATGGAAAGTAACAGTCTATTTTTAGAAGACTGGATCTGGAACTTTGTCAGGAACATATTTGGAAGCTGGCTGTAGCTCGTTATGATGTTAGGATAGCAAGAGATAATGTTGGGACAAGATCTTGATTTCAAACAAGGGTTAATGCCTGTTTTAAGGTTCTTTTTAATTGTCAAACCAAAATTGGTTTTGTCTCTTCTACAGCATTTACTGTAAATTGCATTGACTGTATAATTTCCAATTATGTTAGTGTGCTGAAACCTGGCATGTCTGCTATGAGGTCTATCAACCAGCTTTTGTCTCACTGCTCTGAGTATTAGAAAACCTTGATTCTCTGAAAAAAGCTTGAAAGTGCTGGAAGAAGTGAGTTAGGCTTTAAGCAGAAGCAAGAGAGTAGCAGGTTTGATTATGCTGGTATAACAGCTTTAATTCCATTAATTGCTAGCACCACTGCTTCTGCAATAGCGTTGACACAAGGAGTTAAGACAACTATTTTTGTTAGCCATCTAGAAATAAAATGTTACTAATATATTGACTATATAAAAGGATTTATATAGGTATCTGGAACAATGAATGATGCTCTATAACCCATTCAAATTATCTGAAGGAGGTTCAGGGTTCAAGACTTAGGAGCCATCCCAAGTGTCATGACAAATATTATTGGAGTTGTGTTACTTTTGAAATTCACAATGATTGTCATTATAATTAGAAAAAAAATTACTGGCCTGCCCCAGGGACAGCCAGGGCTGCAGCCACCTACCATGCCGGGTTAGCGAGGTGTCCACTCCACTCCAGCCTTGCAGAACATGAATCCTATGCAGGCAGGTGTCCAGAGAGCTGCCCTACCCCAGCAGCAGCCTCAGCAGCAACTCCAGCCACCCATGGGAGGAATGAGTCCGCAAGCTCAGCAGATGAACATGAATCACAATACCATGCCTTCCTTGTTCTGAGACATCTTAAGATGGCAGATGATGCAACAGCAGGAAGCAGGGCCAGGAATTGGCCCTGGAATGGCCAACTACGACCAGTTCCAGCAGCCCCAAGGACTTGGCTATCCACCCCAACAGCAGCAGCAGCAACAGCAGCAGCGGATGCAACATCACATGCAGCAAATGCAGCAAGGAAATATGGGACAAATGGGTCAGTTTCCCCAGGCTCTGGGGGCTGAGGCAGGAACCAGTCTACAGGCTTATCAGCAGCGACTTCTTCAGCAACAGATGGGGTCCTCCTGCTCAGCCCAACCCTGTGAGCCCATAGTAGCATATGCTCCCAAATCAAGCACAGTCCCCACACCTACAAGGTCAGCAAATCTCTAATTCTCTCTCCAATCAAGTGTGCTCTCCCCAACCTGTCCCTTCTCCTCAACCATGGTTGCAGCCTCCCCCCACCCCCATTCCAGCCCATCTCCAAGGATGCAGCCTCAGCCTTCTCCACACCATGTTTCTCCACAGACCAGTTCCCCACATCCTGGACTGGTGGCTGCCCAGGCTGCCAACCCCATGGAACAAGGGCATTTTGCCAGCCCAGACCAGAATTCAATGCTCTCGCAGCTCACTAGCAATCCAGCCATGGTGAACCTCCACAGTGCAAGTGCCAGGAACCTGGGACTGAGCACTGACAATGCAGACTTGAATTCTAACCTCTCACAGAGTACACTAGACATACACTAGAGATGCCTTGTAGTATTTTGGGAGCAAAAGATTATTTTCTCTTAATAAAACTTTTTGTACTGAAAACATCTTTTTGAATCTTTCTTAGTCTAAAAGACCCATTTTCCTTGGAACATGTAAGAACTGTGCAGTAGCTATTTATGGTTTCAAACAAACATGCCGGATGAACCTAAGGGATAATAGATTACAAAGAATATATTTTTGTTATGGCTGGTTACCCCAGCCCTTTTTTCCCCTTGTGTGTGTGGTTCAAGTGTGCACTGGGAGGCAACTGAGGTCTGAAGCCAACCATATGCTCCGGCCTTGCACCTCTAATAGGTTTTATTTTTTTTTTATTAATGAAAATATGTAATATTAATAGTTATTATTTACTGGTGCAGATGGTTGACATTTTTCCCTATTTTACTCACTTTATGAAGAATTAAAAAAAAAAGAAGATTTCTAAAACCAGAGGACATAATGTTATGTAAAATTATATATATATGTATATATATAATATATATACATATATACATATATATATGTGTGTGTATACATATATATGTATACACACACACACACACACACACACACACACCAATTGTTTCCTCTGGGTGCAAAGATGTTCATTCTTTTAAAAACATTTAAAACAAAATTAAAAAGCCCCCTCTTTTCACCCCTCAAGTCAACTTTTGTGCTCCAGAAAATTTTCTATTCCATGAGTCTAAGTATAAAACTTCAAGTATTAAGATAATTTGTACATGTAGAGGAAAAAAATGACTTTTTCATAATATACAGAGGCAGCTGCCAAATTGATGTATTATAATATTGTGGTTTCTGTTTCTTGAGAGATTTTTTTTGTTATTTTTACATCTAACAAAGGAAAAAACTTTAAAAAGAGGGTAAGAAATGACTTCAGTGGGGTGATTTTAACATGCAAATGTCTGAGGTTTCTTTGCTTGCTTTCTTCCTTACTCTGCCCCCATACATGTACACTTTCTGTAAAACTTGAAAATAGAAAGCAAATACCCTCAACTGTTGTAAATCATGCAATTAAGGCTGATTACTTATAAATATGAACTTTGGGTCACTGTATAGACTGTTAAATTTGATTTTTTATTACCTATTGTTAAATAAACTGTGTGAGACAGATAAAAAAAGAAAAAAGTTTAAAGACACTTATAGGATATTTGGCATAATTCTAACATCTCTCTGGGTGTGGTACCTTTGCATAATGAGATTATGAATTTAAAGAATGTTGTTCTGTTGACCTTTGATTCTGCAGATAATGCTGATAAAATTATCCATGGCCTGAGCTCAGTATCTCCATTTTGGACAAACCTCAGGAATGGCATATATAGGTTGATCAGGCTAGCCCTTCTTGTCCTGGGAATACTTTTATTCCTGCCCATCATGTTAAAGCTTATTTTTTAACAACATCAACATGTTGGAAGCCAAAGTACATGGCTTACACCTGAAAATGGACCCCCAGACAGAGTTATTAAATTAACAGGCTGGCAAGCCAAGGATGGGAAAGATTCTTCACAGAGCCTTATCAACCTAAGACAGAAGTGCATTGCCTTTGACAATGCATATTCCATGACAGGTAAGGAAGGCATTCTTGTCAGAATGACCTAAGACAGGATCAGTCTTGTTAACAAAATAAAAAAGGGGAAGAGGTGGAGAGTTTTGGGGCTGTTTGGCAAGAAGCTGACATGGGCCAAGGACAAGGAAAGGGGCTGCTTGACAGGAATGTTACATTGGCCAAGGACAAGGAAGTAGGCTTCAAGCAGGAATCTGACATTAGACTAGAACAAAGAAGTAATTTCAGGTAAAAATCTAAAGCGTAGAATACAACAAATAAAGTAATCTCAGGCAGGAATCTAAATATTAGGCCAGAACAAAGAAGTAATTTCAGACAGGATTCTAAATTTTAGGCTAGAACAAGAAAGTAGGCTTCAGACATGAAAATGACCTTGGCCTAGGATAGGGAAGTAGGCTCAGATACTTTGGTCATTCTGATAAGCCCTTAGAAACAGTGATCATTGGGAGTGTTCCCTTGGTTTAATGCCTTGCTTTTTCTTTGATGATTTGTGTTTATTGTATTGCTTGTTCCTTGACTATTTGCATCCATTGTATTGCTAGACCCTCATCCTAGAACTAACTTTATTACATGCATGTAATCAAAATGGTATAAAAACATAAAGGAAGAGGGGATATAGGGTAGGGGATTTTAGGGAGGGGAGATGGGGAAAGGGGATGACATCTGTACTGTAAATAAATAAAATATCCAAAAAAAGGTCAAAAAAGAATTTAATGAAAATATTAAACTGGTGGTTTGTCTTCCAGATCTAGCAACAGAATTATTCATCTTACATATCATTAATCTATAATAGATCCTTTGATTTTGTTACCAGAAATGACAAGATGCATGGCTTGTAAGGGGGAAGAATTGTTTTTACATTTATGTAATTGGGGCTCCAGTGAACATGAATTTAGTATTGGTGATTCTGGTTAGGTCAACAATCATTCTTTGAGTGCTCAAATGACAGATAGTGGGAATAGTCAAGTGTTTGGTGAACTCACAGCCAACCCCAGTGACATTATTCCTTTGCAAAGCTATACTTCCTAACTCTCTCCAAACAGCCACCAACTGGAAACGAAATATCCAAATGTCCAAAACTTATGAGGACCACCTCTTCTAAGCCACCACACTTACTTTTAGAGATAAAAGAAACATTTTCCACTTCCTAGGCATCTTGCATTCCAGACTTCTTTATCTTTCCTAGCCAAACTAGTGCGTTTGAAGATGACCACATGAGCCACCTGGAACCAGTCCCCCTTCCTGTGTAAATGTAGCTGATGAGGTTTCTTTCCTTGGAGATTTAAGTCTGAGAGAATATAGCAATTCTTGCTATTGTGGCTCACCATATCTCTGTGTCTATCTACCTGACCACCAGGGGAGCCATTATGAAGGCAGGGTATGTGGAACAGTGTTTTAGATGGTTGTGATGGCTATGGCAGATCCTTGGGAGCAACAGAAACTTGTTTTTCATACATCTGGATGTTAGAACGTCCAATATCCCTGGGTCTGGGGTGGGTCTGCTTCCCATGTGGCCATTTTCTCACGATTCCTTGGCTTGTTGGAAAGGACCAGTGATCTCACCGGGTGCTTTACAGTGGTGCTAATCTCCTTCTCCCCCACATTCTAATCACCATCTAAAGGTGTCACCTTCTAATCTCTCAGAAGTGGGATTTCAGTACTTCAGCCTGCTGGTGGGAAAGCAGGGTGGCAAACATCCCAGACACTGCCTCTGAACCAGGATCCTTTCTTGCTTAAGTTTATTCAAATTGGGCTTTCTGACCCTTTCCACCCTAAATTTCTACAGTGGAGTTGGTGGTAACAGATTTGGTTTTTGTAGAGTAATATTTATTGGGGAAAATATATCTGAGTATCCAGAAAGTCATGAAGCCAGGTGATAATAGTGAGCTGTTTCCAGGGCAGGGCAATTCCTTTGTTTTTTTTTTTTTTTTTTTTTTTTTTTTTTTTTTTTTTTTTTTGGGTTGTTGTTGTTTTGTGTTTTGTTTTGTTTTGTTTTTTTTTTTTTTTGTAATACATTTAGAAAAAAAGAAACACTTATTTCCTTATTAACAGGAAAATATTATATCTGCAATGTCACAGTTTCCTAAAATTGTGGTGCTGGCCACTGACTACACTGCCCTTTGGTCTCTGGCCCCTCCATATTCCAGGTAGAAACCACATATTTTCTCCTCTGGACTCCCAGGATAATTGTATGAGCATGTGAGCACTCACAGATGTGCCCTCCACTTACATGTGCCTCATTTGTCTTCGTCCTGTAAGGTGAGGCTCAGTCATCTTTTTCTGTCATAAGGGTTAGCATCTTTTCTAACCCCACATGTTTTTAAATTCTCTAATCTCGAAAGGTCAATTGCAGACTTATTTGTCAAATAAAATAATAAATTTATTGTGATAACTGCAAACTGGAAGATGACGACTAATAGCTTCCAGAGGCAAGATGGTGTCCCAGGAGTCTGGGGAGGCTACTGGTGTGTGACAGATTTGCTTTCCTGGTGTTGGGCTCCTCACACACTTACACCATTCACAAGAGTAGTAAAACAGGAAGCTTTATTTGAATAAGAGCCCCCCAGGAAGGCTAAACCCACCACTTAAACCCAAGGTCACTTTTGTCTTCTAGCTGGCTGCCCTTACCCTGGATGGGGGGGGGGGGGAAGAACTGCGCAGAGTGGGTAAGGGAGGGAGTGTGGGCCTCTTTAAATGACTGAATTTACTAGCTGCTCTGAATTGGCTTCCTGTATTTTATCTTGGGGGAAAGAGTAGAACGAAGTGACAAAAAAGTAAAAAAAAAAAAAAGAAAAGGAAAAGAAAGGAAAGAAAAAGAAAAGAAACAAACCAACTAAGCAACCAGCCAAGGAAGCAGCCAACCAATCAACAAAACACCACAACAAACTACTCTGGCTTTATGATCATGGTCCCAGGCATGGCGAGAACGGTCTTATCTTTGGGCAAGTCCTTTATGTTGATGTCTGCACAAAATGTATATGTATGCTTGCTGCTGTTCCCACCGAATCCTGCTTTTAACGTTGGTGACCTTTGGACCCAGTTCCCCTGAAGGTACACCCTGACCTTTACCCTGGATCAGAAGATGAATAATGCTAGCTATTGAAATCTAACTGACCCATCCTATTCTAATATTTTTTCTCATTTCTGAAGCTAGAGAGAATTCATGCTGTTCTGATTATTCCTTTAGTTAAAGTGCATTTGCAGCAGCCGTGAATCATTAATTCTAGATATTGTAAGGAGTTCCAAAGGACCAATTATAGATTGATGATATCTGCGATGACTAAGTTTGTTGATAGATCTGGAGGATAAACCATTAGTTTAACATTTTTCATTAAAGTTTTTGGTTAGTACACAAAATAACAGGTTCATTATGACAGAAGAGTTCATTATAACTCACTTCAGTTTCTGAAGTATTTAAGAGGTGACAGCAGGCTTTTGTGTATTTACCACTATATCTCTGCTATAATTCTCCCATAATATTGGTACTTCATGTTTGCTATTGTGCCTGGCTTTTTATGGGGCATCGAGAATCTAAACTCAGGTCCTCTCGTTTGCATGTCAAGCACTTCACAGACTGAGTCATCTCCCTAGTCTCTCATTGTACTTTTTATATTTGCTGAAATCTTGATACCTCAAATGGAAAGACGCAGTTTTTATATTTTACACTGGATGTTTTGATGAGAAGCTTATTGTGTGAATCTGCACTCATCCCCACCTACCCTACCCATCATTTACTTGTTCATAAATGTACATGCCGTTGGCACCATGAATAAGCATGTATTCCTTAATGACTCTGGTTTAGCACTAGACGGCTATCTATGAGAACAGCTGATTCTCCTCCTCCCCAGTCAGTGCATGTGAGAACAGATGCCATGCTAAACTGCTTTCCTTCCTCAGGCTTCAAGTAACTAATGTGCAGATAGCTGAGCATCTGAATCACAACATTGGGCCTTGTTAGAAGCCATGTGTTTCTGCGTCGTCTGTAGATGCTTTATGAAGACGCTATGCGAAGCCAAGAAGTACAAAAGTCATCCCGGATGCTGGGGGAGGAGTTCTGAGAGACAAGGAAGGT
This sequence comes from Arvicanthis niloticus, assembly GCF_011762505.2. Classification (NCBI taxonomy): domain Eukaryota; kingdom Metazoa; phylum Chordata; class Mammalia; order Rodentia; family Muridae; genus Arvicanthis; species Arvicanthis niloticus. The sequence goes on along the minus strand of NC_133433.1, from coordinate 32,101,645 downwards.
GGACACACTTGAGGGGGGCTTTATGGAAGAGCACACTTTTAAATTGCCCTGAGCCTCCACTGTCTGAAATAGTTCATGCTGTTTACCTAGAAGGCAGGCTGCTAATTTTTCTCTGGCATTCTCAGAAACCACCAGGTTTTCCAAGAGTTTTTGTTCGTTTGTTTGTTTTTTGTTTTTTGTTTTGTTTTGTTTTGTGTGTGTGTGTGCGTGTGTGTGTAATTGGCTGATAGCTAAAGCTGATTTATTCTTAACTTCAATAGACATGATCAATAATAAAATTATCAATTCAAGATATCCATCCTTCCTACCTTTAGAAGATACTTTGGTCTTTTTCAACCTGGCTTGGCTGCAGTGACTTTGAATGTCAGTATGTGCAAAATACTGGTGCTTGAGAGAATGATTTTAACTAGAAGATAGTCTCTCAGATGCAAGTGAGGGCCTTGAAAGACATAGTTCTGCTGGTCATAAACCAACAACTCTTGCTTTATAAGAGGCAGGAAAAAAGGCCCAGAAGGTCAGAACCCTCCATGAAAACAGGCAGACATTGCAGTGGTGTACCTAGAAGCCAAACATATCGGAAGCACTCAGTCAGAGAAATCCTCATGCCGCTTGTAGAGCCAAACATAAGTATGATACTGTTGTTCAAATTATTTTTCTCACAAATCTAAGATTTGTTCCCCTGACTTGAAAACAGAACTCTGTTTTTTTTTTTTTTTTTTTTTAAATCTGTCTTCAGCAAAGTGCTTACTACCTATTTGGAACTTGTGGTCATCCCCACGGGACCCTGAGTCACAGAGCGGAGGGCCCCTCTGTTTGCTTACGCACACTGTTGCCTAATGCACTCCATAAGTCATGCATAATTATAGTGTGTCCAGCGTTCAAAAGATATACTTGTGGTAAGCTTGGATCCTCTGCTTCTTGAAAAATGTCACATGCAGGAAAAAAAAAAAAAAAAAAAAAAAAAAAAAAAAAAAAAAAAAAAAAAAAAAAAACCTTCCTTGGGAAACACTGACATTCTTTCTTGACGAGGGAAATATTTATTTGGAAGTTTATGTTTGAAAAGACTCAGGGCGAAAGTTGGTAATGGCCATTTCCTGTCTGGAAACAGGGCAGACCTGGCCACTTGTTGAGGTCCCGTTTAAAGGATGCCTCTTATATAGGGACCCTGAGAGTAACTGTGGATTCGAATCAAGGGTTTTGTGGGGAGAAACTCAGTGACCCCCCCCCCCCCCCATGGAGCAAAAGCACTCTTAAAAATGAATTTTTAAAATCAAATCTTAGGGATCACAGTGTTTCAGAGATTGTCCACAGATGTGAAAATATTCCTTAGGTTATAGTTGATATAAAGGTAAATCATCATATGGTTATAAAAAGATAATACAGGGCCTGGGGATGGCTGAATGATTTCCTTTAAATATGGTGATTATTTCTCTTTTGAGAGAAAAATCATTTTGCAGTTAGAGAATTCTTTTTCTGCTAATAGCACATTCTCATTTTCAGACTTAGTAGCAAAGCACTGTGGTGGCAGGCATCCCACGGGACCACGGCCCAGTTTGGAGCCATCTCCCACATGTGGGTAATTTGAGAAAGAATTCCATTCCCTGGAATAATTTGCAAGTGGTCCAATTCTGTCCACGGAATGCACTAACAGACTTTTGAAGGAAAGACACCTGCTCTTGGCTGTCTGCCTGAGGCAACATGGCGCAGCGCGTTCAGTGGCAAGCTGACGCCGCTATGCGGATGCTGATCTCATGAGCTGGGCTTTTCCACCGTTAGTGGAATGAGACTGCATTCCTTACAACCCTCACTTTTGCTTGTACAAATGCTGGGGTTTGCCCACATGAGTGACTCCAAACCCAAAATGCAAGTCTTACTTGTGGTTACTAGAATGGATCCTGATGGAAATTTCTACAATAAATATAAAAATGTCATGTGGAAAAAAAAATCTTTTGGTACAGAAATGGGGGGGGGAGTACATTGTGTAAGGGACATTTTCTTCCCTAACTGCCACAGAAGTCTATCAGGGTGCAGAGACGAGGCAAAGGTGACCTCTTTGTCCTGTCTATCCATCTTCAGTGTCAATCTACAAATCGAGCAGATGGCTCATCTCCTGATCCTATCCTCCAGCCCAGGGTCTGCAGTAATTCTCCTTGAAGGGTTTCCTGAGGTCAAGTGAGAACATACTGGTCACAGAATGTCACCTCAGTGGCCTGTGTCTCTCATTCCTGGAAGGCCCTACAAGCAGGGCCTTGTAAGACTGCTGAAGCAGGATGGCCAAGTTCTTTCCCAAGGGAGACACCAGAATGTGCTCCAGTGTCATCCTTACCATGTGGGCTATAAGATAGTAGTCATTGTAAAAAAAATATGCAGATCGATAGCAACACAGATGTAGGCAGACCCATGTAGATGATACGTAGACACACAGAACACACATCATCTTAGACATGGTCAACTGATGTTTTTCCATCTTAACTGCATGGAATCATCTTTAGAAAACAGGGTGTTTAAACAAAAATTGGTCTAATGCAAAGTGTGTTTGGAATACAAAGGCTGCATACCCCACTCCCATTCGGCTGGTTTTGCCTTTCAGCTTTTTGCAAGCTCTTCTCTAAGGGCATGTATGACGGCTCTTTTGAGACCACAGAACAGTGAGTTTCCCGAAAAAACTTCCACTCATAGTTAATTGTAGGAATAGAATTCTATCCCAGGCTGTCATGTCAGAATCCATGTCACACTTGTTTTCTGAGCCCAGATCTGTCCGACCTGGTGCCTATGTGCTTGCTTGCTATGTGCATACCTGGTGTATGGTGTGTTACTTCTCCCCATGCTGAAGGGAAAGTCTAGCTGCTGTTCCGGCTGCTTGGTTACTTTAATTCTTTTCCTCCACAGTTGTAAATACTGTCCAGAAGACACACCTGGGGATTCCAAGAGGTGATGTGGCTGTGGGGTGGCTTAGTCAATAAAATGCTTGCTGTGTGCAGGGGGATGACTTAGTCAATAAAATGCTTGCTGTGTGCAAAAATGAAGACCCAAGTCGAGATCCCTACCAAACACATAACAAAGCTGGGTGTATACATGTCTGCAACCCACTGCTGGGGAAGCATATCACGGATGTCTGCTATCCATACACCCTAGATGAATTGGTGAGCCTCTGGCTCATTTAGATTCTCTGTCTCAAAAAGTAAAGATGGTAGTGCACCGCTATAGTCCTAGCTACTCGGGAGGCTGAGGCAGGAGGATTGCTCCAGTCCAGAAGTTCTAGGCTTGTAATGCACTATGCAGATCAGATGTCCACACTAAGTTTGGCGTGAGTATGGATGGCAATCTCCAGGGAACAGGGAACCACCACTTTCTCTAAGGAAGATGAACTGCTGGGTCAGAAATGGAGCAGATCAAAATTCTCATGCTGATCAGTAGTTGAATGATGCCTGTCAATAACCACTGTTCTCCAGGCAAAGTGAGACTCCTGCTCTTAAAATATAATAATCCTATTTTGATTTGCTTGGTTTTGTTTTATCTTATTTCATTTTATCTTTTAAAATTATTCTTTAAATGTCCAGCCTGTTTGTTTTCTAGAGACAGAAAGGGTCTGAATTTGAATGGGAGGGAAGGTGGGGAGGACCACGGAGAAGCGGGGTGGTAGAAAATGGTCTCAGAATATATTACATGAAAAATAACTATTTTCAATAAAAAAGTATAAAATGATTAAGGAAGATATCCTACATCAGTCTCTAAGTTTCACCGCATGTGTTTGCACAGCAGCACACATGAGAACATGCATGCACTTATACCACATGGTAACACAAAAAAGTAACACACACAAACACGGTGGGGTAAAGTGGGAGGCAGAGGCGCGGAGGGGCGGAGGGGCGGAGGGGCGGAGGGGCAGAGAGGCAGACAGATCTTCAAGTTCAAAGACAACCTGATCTACAGAACAAGTTCCAGGACAGCCAGGGGTACACAGAGAAACCCTGGCTGGAAATACTAAATCTAAACAATATCATCAACAGCAACAAGAAAAGCCACTAGCTTTCTATTCTATTTCATAACTTACTTCCACTGTCTACACACACACATACGCCACACTGCTGAGTTTGTTTCGTGTTGCTTGTGCATGTATGTTTCTAGGGAAGACTTCGGTATTAGATAACCAATCAGGTGGCTCATCCCTGGAGAAGACTGTCTTTTTCTCATTTGTTGTTCTTTGTATCAACCCAGTTGACTTGGGGCTTTGTGAGTGAGATTTCCCTTATCTACACAGTGAAGCCAACCGGTGTTGCGATTGTTTTGGCAGCAGTGTTGCTGAGACTGCATAGCTGTAGCCTCCATTTCATAGCTAGAAGACATAGCCGCCCAGGAGACTCCCTGGATCTTACATCTTTCCTTCCACACTTTGATGACAGTCCCTGAGCCTTAGATGGAGGAATTCTTCTGTACAAGTAGATATCAACTGAGGCATGGCACCCTGAGGCTAGTTCGCTATCTCTTAATCAGATGTGGCTTTCTGTAATGCTCTCAGTCTGCAGGCTGGTCCTGAGCACAGGGAGTCTCATTTCAATTCTTTTGAATGAATACCTATTAGCGGAATTGCTTGATTATATGGCCAATGGATATTTAGCTTTTGGAAGAATCCATTCCCAACATTGTATATAGGTTTTCTTCTCCTTTCACACTCTTTCCAACGCTGGCCTTTTGTCAGGACAGTTAACTATTCTGACAGGTGTGAGGTCATAGTTCACATTGGCTTTAATTGTATTTCCCCAGTGATTAGTGATGTTGGAGATGCCTTGACACCACTTTGATGTCTTTGGAAAGATGTTTATTTAAGGCCATAGTTTCCTTCTCCACTGTAAGTTAGTGTTCTGTAAAGAGATTTGAGGTGGGTTCAATTATTCGATAGATTTCTTAGGAACTGAATTTTTCTTTACCTTAACCTTAACACTATCAGCTTTGCAGAATTGAATTGATGTTTGGTGTCAACATAGATAAAGGACTTTATTTAAAGTAGCTGATGTGGAGTGAAGGGCGAGGCAGTGAGGACATCTCTCGGGATACCTCTGAACTTTTTTTCTCTTTTGGATTTTTCTTAAAGTAATGTCTCCATAAACCTGTCCCCTAATAGTGCTTGTAGTATCTGCACAGAGAAAACTCAGTTAGGAAAGAGTAACATTTAACTTATATTTTGAACTCGTAGACCCACAGAATAGTTCAGAAAAGTGACTTTGAAGTTACTTCCAAGTTTCTTTCTAATCTCCATAAACACGCAATCTTACAATACAAACTTGTAAAGCAGAAATTTACACCTTACAGCAATGTCTCCCTTTTTAGTTTCTCTTCTTGTTTGCACAACGCCTTGGTAAAAAAATGATTCATTTTAAAAATAGTCCTCAAATATCTGGAATAATTTTGTTCCTTTTTTTCCCCTTAATCTTTTTCATTGAAAAATACCTAAAATCTTTGTGTGTTTAACCATAACTATTTTTAAGTAGCATTTTAACTTTTCTGAGTGTGATTATTAGAAAGATTTAGAATCTTAAGTAGTTGGTTTTTCTGAAACACTGAGCAAACTGTTTTTTCAGCTGTAATTATAAAGATGAGAAATGATTCACAGTGGTGGTGTGCCACTTGCAAGCCCCAGCATGGTTCTGCACCTGTCCCTGGCCTCCTTGGGGAGTGGACTGAAGCAGTTTTGCTGGGGAGATGACCTAAGCAGTGCTCTGTTAATTTAATATTCTTGTTCTTTCCTTTAGATACATAGTTACCTTGGAGAGAACAAGATCAGGTACTTCCAGACATTTTAATATGATCCTGCTTGGAATTTTTACGTTTTGAATATTTGAGCCTTATTAAACCATACGGATTAATGTTGCAGCCAGGGTACAGGAAATGTCAAATGTGTACCTTATACTCTAGCAAGCGCAGAATTGCACGACTGTGAAGAATAGAGACCCCACACCCTAGTTTCTTCCTTTCAGCAATGCCTGACTTGTGTAATGAGATAATTCTTACCTTAGGAAAAGGCAGAGTAGAGGAAAGTGGTCCAGGGTTATCATAGTAACTTCATGAGAAACAGGAGACTTGGGCTTCCTCTTCTCTATTCTTAGAGCATACCTATTGATCTCACCCTCCTAAGATGGCATCTGGAGCCTAACCTGTGTCTAAAGGGCAAGGGGAAGGGCAAGACACCCATGTCCTAATTGTAGTCTTCCTAGGGTTTCTGAAATTTTGACCAGTCCATTCTGCTCATCTGTCAAGTCTCTGAACTATTTCATGGGATTTCTCCCTGATGTAATACAAGGGTGGGAAATGTGTTTGCCTATTATTGTTTTTGGAAACCAAACACGTTGAAACCACCCTGAAGAAAATGGGGCTCTACTGAAAGGGAAATAGGGAGACTGAAATGGACTTTGGAGAATAATTGTCAACCCTATTTCCCATCTATACTAGTGACAAAACATGGAATGAATTCAACTATCTCTAGCTGTCCTTTGTCCCCCATTCATCCAATTACAAAACAAGATTCTGTGCAATTTGGAAGACACAATGAGCTCTTGGATTCTGTTCAGCTGGTTTTGAAGAATTTTCTATCACTGTGATCATTTATATCACTATTAAAATACACCATCTACCGACCTGGAGCTTTAAACACCTCCTTAAATCTACTCACATGGTTTACTCATACAACATGGTTTACATCATCCTCCCAAGGAGGCAGGCAAGTTGATAGCCATGATCTGTTCCCCTCCACCACCCCTGCTGTAGAAAACCAACAGCATCTGCCCCTTTTCAACTTACTAAGCCATCCTAGTTGAATCAGTAGCTCCTAAGTTTGGCTTTTAAGCTGAAATGTTTGCCTATGCTTTTCTGAGTAGATGCATTTGACAGTAACTTGAGGTTTTGATCTTGATTTTTGTTTCTCATTTGTGTTCTTTCCCCCTGTTCTCTACCCTAGCTTTTCAGTATAAAGAGGGCTACCTTTCCATTATGAGTTTGGGCGATTGTCTTTAATATCCCATTGCCTGCAAGAAAATACTGTAAAGTGATTTTCCTGTCATATCGGTTGTAAGGTAAGTCCCTGTTTATTCTTACTAAGTCATCTGACTTATTCTTTCTAAGTCATCTGACTTTGGCAAGAGATCAGACAAACTGCAAGCTATAATCATACAGCCCGAAGCCCCACAGCTCTAGCAAGAACTGTGTTCTCTTCCAGACCCCTCTCTTCTTTCACACAATTCTACGATCCCAGAGATTCTCACCCTTACCCTTTGCCTCAGGAATTTCCCCCTTCTCTTCCCATTAGCAGCTCAACCCCCTTCACACATTTCAAGTTGTTAAACACCATAAATGATGACATCAAAGAGAAGTTATGAGCAAAATGCTATAATGGTTTTTATAAAAAGAATGATTTAACCTGTTGAAGTAATTCAGTAATTTTTTTTTTCAGATCTTACATCTATGAATTTGTGAGTTTTCCACAATTGCATCTTTTATTCCAAATACATTTTAACTTTACACAATTGGCTCAGATTTGTTGTGTGAATGGAGTCTGAGATGTGCTTGTTAGTATGAGCCATAGATCAGCACGATGCCATCCCTTCGTCTATGCATGGAAGGTATTATGCCACATTTTGTAAGTGTCTCCTGCGATTCCTAACTGTAGTTAAATCATGTTAGTATTTTCCTTGGGGTAGAGGCAGAGTGCTTAAGCCTGCTGAATGATTTGATATAGGTGAAACCTTGGCAGGGAGCCTTGTAACCTCAGGCTGATTCTGAGCTCAGCCTCTTTCCTACGCATCCCCCAACTCCCCTTAGCATCCGTATGAGTGTTTAAAAGGTGGTCCAACTGCTCCTGTGTGCTCGAGAGATGAAGAAGCTGTTGGAAGGAAATCTCAGTCTTCTGCAAGATGGTAGTGATAGGAGATTCATGTGCCAAGAGGGCAGCCTAGGGTGTGAAGAGCCATACTGGGTGTTTCCACTTCCTTACATCATTAAAGTTAGCTCAAAATGCTGAGGCTGACTTTTCCTGCTGTTCCGTCTGGCTCATCATCTATCAACACTGTGGCTTGCATTATTTCTTGACCTGCCGGCGTGATGTTACCGCACTCAAGCTGATTTCGAGCCGCAACAGCTGATGAGTCTGGAGGGTGGTGGTCTGTTCTCAAACCTGCTTTCCTTGATGGTACAGTTCAAACAAACAAACAAACAAGCAAGCAAACTGGTTTTGATTCTTCCATGACCCCAGAATAGTTACATGTTTGGTTGAATCTCAGTTTTCCTGCCTGGAAAAAAAATCATGTCTGAATTGCAGGGTAGTTGAAGTCTTCATACTAAACTGTTAGCAGGGCACTTGACAATAATACTGGGATTCAGCAGTGTTAGCTGCTCTCCTCCTCCATCATTCACTAGTGCTATTGTATTGTTTTCTCAATAAAACCACTATATTCACTACATTAATTGTGTACAATCATCATTACATACAATGTAATTCATTACATCCCTGTACAATCACTAAAAAAAAAAAACCTGAAAGCAAATAATACATTACTTTAACATGATTATTTGAAGTTTGGTCTTGTTCTCTCTGCTCATGTGTCACTCTCTGAACTATTTCATATAATTACTCTATAACATAAGGGGGGCTGGAAGATGTATTTGCTTATTAATTTTTGGTAACTGAACACATCGGAACCTCCCTGAAAAACAAGGGCTCAGAAAGGGAAGTGAGGACCACGGAGTGGCTGTGGAGGAGGGAATGGCAGCTCTTTAGTCCTCCTGTCTATAGTAAAGTTTTACTATCTGAGAACAAAACTCAAATACATTACATGTCTACAACGACAAGTTCCACAGCAGAGAGTTTGATTTTACTATGCAAAATACTAGCAACTACTGGTGGACAGAATCTTCAGAATTTGTTTTCAACAACTATCAAGATTTTTTTTTAAGTATAGATTTCTTATAACATTCCTCTAGAGAAGGACAGGACCAGTTGATTTAAAAAATATTTAGCTATTTTATGTGTATGACTGTTTTGCTTTGGATGTATGTGTACCACATGCAGGCCTGGAGCCTGAGAAGGTTGGAAGTGGGGCATTGGATCCCTGGAACTGGAATTGTGAGCCACTATGTGGCTACTGGGAATGGAACACGGCCTCAGCAAGAGTAACAAGTACTCTTGAAGGCTGAGCCATCTCTCCAGCCCTAGGATGAACTAATGTTTGACTTAGAGTACAAGAACATCTAGTTGCATGTTCTGATTTTGGGTGGATATTTCCAGAATTTGAATTGGGAAGCTTCTAGGAGAAATACAGTCTCTACTGTATCATACTGCCAAAGTAATATATCATGTATCTGTAGATAGGCAGTAACTGTGGATATGCATGAGGTTTAGAAAGGAGAGCAAAGGTGATAAGAAAAGACAGGGTAGACCAAAGGACACAGTGGTCACCAAAGTGGTCACAAAGGTTTTGTTCTGTTTTGTTTTGTCGTCATTTCAAGTACTTTATAGTCTTTTCTTTTTTCATGCTAGATAAATAAATTCAACTTTTTTAGGTATTGAAGTAGCAAAAACCACAAAAACATTAAGTAATTGGTAGTGAGATTATAAAATTCTTATTGAAGTTCTGTTGCTTCAGAATGGCCATTGTAACTAAGTGAAAGCTCACGGGATGGATAGAGGTTTAGACTGTGGGCACTTGAGTGGCTTCTTTAAACCAGCTGTGGTGATTAGAATAAAGTGATTTTATTAAAGAAAACACACACACAAACAATCAGTGGTTATTCCCAACCATAAAATGATTTCATTGCTACCCGATAACTGTAATTTTGCCACTGCTATGAATCATAAAATGAATATCCGATATGCAGGATATCTGATATCTAATCCCCCAAAGAGGTCACAACCCACAGGTTAAAAACCACTGCCCTATATCCTCACCACTCTAGCTTCTTGCTTCCTCCAAGGTCCGGTTTCTTAGTCCACTGTAACACAAGCAAGGATGAACACCCCCCCTCCCGTCAACCCCCAATGCTTCTTGCTGCTAGAGAAGTTACTATAGTCTCATCTATAATCAATAGAGATCAGTGATAGTCGAACTCAAGTGTGAAAACTAGAGACTTATGAATTCTTCTCAATTGACTCTCTAATCCTATAGATCTGGGAGGAGACCTAAACATTTGTAATTCAAAATCAAGTTAAGGTGCCAGAAAGACTAACCACTACGTTTGGATTTGGAAAGAAATAGCTTGTGCTCGTGAAACCTGTGGACACCCTCTTTGATATTCCAAGGAGTGTCTCAGAATTTCTAAAGTGTCCAGTAATTGCCCCAAGCAACTCAACATGTACATTAGAAACCCTGAATTTGCTTGACAGGGCTGTTATTGCTATGGAGCAGGGAGCGAAGAACAAATAGGATGAGGTTTGCATGCTCAATAGCCTCTAACCGGGAGACTGTGAGCTCTGAATCACAATGCTGGTCAAGATGGTCTCATAGAGCATCACTTCTCACAGGGACACCCTAGGGTCTGCATGGTGCACTGCAGGAGGGAAAGAACACCGGCTTTGATGTGGTGACCAAAGAATTCAATTTCATTTTACAACTGCCCTAAAATTTTCATATCTAATATAACCAACCAGCCCAGGACTGGTCTGGCTGTGTGCTCTTTACTGCTCCCCCGCCTCTCTTTTACATGCAGCACAACTGTGGGCTCCTTCATGTGGCCACCCAGCCTGACATTTCTTATTTTCACGTTTTCCTTACACTATCCCTACCATCTTCTGGCAGTTAAGCCGACTCAGAGGAGAGCTCTCTACTTCTAGAGATTTGAAACTAACCTCCGCATTCTCCACCACCACCCCCTGCCACCCCCCTCCCCCAGAACTTTGAGTATAAAAACAGGCGAGGTTGTTTCTCCAAACAGTCTCTGAGTGGCGATTTGTATTCCGCTAGCTACTGCTCTAACTTATTTACAGCAGAAATGTCTAAATCACACGAGGGTGGTGGAGTAGGGAAGCTGAGGTGCTGGAATCAACATTCCAAACAGGTTGTTCAGATGTTAATATTTCCAGTTTACGGAGGGAACATAAATTGGCCTATACAGAAGACCCGCAGTGAAGGAGAGCTTAGACCGACAGTGACTTATTTTGGAAGGAGGGGTGGTTCTGAACTTCCACTCATAACTAATCCCCAAACAGCTGTTCTGGAACATTTGTAAATGTTATGACTTTTGAATAAATTGCTCTGTTCCCTCCTGTGTGGAGCAGAGATGAAAATGCTTGCCTTGTAGGGAATATGACAAGGATTAGCACAAAATATAGCACTGGGTCTGCCCAGGAGCAGGCGCTGGCTACTTGGTATTATTATTCATTTTCTTAAATCTTGCCAGCAGGCTTTGGTATAATCCTATGTAGTCATGGTCAGGGCTCAGCTGCACAAACTGTTACACATGTGGAAAAAAGACCTTCCGATCACTCTCATGAATTCCCAAGTGAACCTCCTTTTCCTGTATCATGGGCAGAATTTCAAAGGTGACTTTTTTTCCCCATTTATCCAGTTATAGCTATTGAAAATACCCAATCTGATTTTTTCTAAACTCAACACATAAAAACCTTGTGTGCCATTGTAGAACACCCTAAGCAGGCTAGCATCAGTTGACTTCACCAGATTGAATGTCTGTCACAGAGTCTGGTTCTGCTTGTGAAATGTCAGCGTGTAAAGTGTGACTAACGACAGTGATGTCACTTTTAATGATTCGGTGAGTTGCTCGGATGCCTCAGCATCAGATGAAGAGGAGTTAGATGGAACCACAAAAACAGAGAATTGGGGCTTTCTACTTAATTTTTGGCCAAAATGGTGAGAAGATTTTTGAGATGTTGTTTATAGATACTGTATAATCCACACTGCTGATACGCCTGAGATGTCATTTTGTGTACAGAATGGCCTGGTTCCAGAGGCAAGGGCATATCTGATTACAACCAAGCCTCGCCTGGCTGTTTCATCCTGTCAGGTTGACTGCCAGAGGGCCTGCTGCATCACAACGGAAAGGTGACTAAGGGCTCCCCATCTCTGTATTCTGATCATGGAAGTTGATACAGAGAGACAGATATACTCTAAGTGTAAAAATCTATACAAAGTATTAGATGAGAAGTGTCTTGAGGGGTACAGTGGTTAAGGGCTCTAGCATTCCAAGGAAGACATTGGTGAATCCACGTGGGATGAGTGAGGAGAGTTCCTCTCGTGCACAGGAAGTGTGCGGTTCCCGTGGGAGCACGTGTAGGCAAGCTGTGAAATAAGTAAAGGCAAGAAGGTCTAATATAAAACCACCCTCTGATATTGCAAAACAACTGTAACTAGCCCATCTCCAAATCACGTCAGCCTGTACGTGTATGAAAGAGGACAGGGATAGGTGTGCCTCAGTTAGACAAGGAATGCAGGCTCTCCTCCAGGAGGCAAAATGGGATTCTTAATGCAGCAAACTCTAGTTGCACACATTTAAGTGTCCTGGGGCATGCTGCGTTTTGAAAATCAACACATCCTTATAAAAGGCAAATGGGTGCTTTTCTTAATGTCACCAGTGTTAATGACTCTGCACTCTTAACCCCTAACATCTTCCATGACAAAATGAAGCCAGGCAGCTTGGAAGCCATGGTGATGTGATGGCTGTACTTCAATGTTTTTCTTAAGTCTGGCTTTTCCTTTCTCAGGTTGGTTGTCACAGAAAGACAGGCACCCATGCGAATGAAGCTAGAAGTCATATCCCAGTTCATCCAAATTTTACTCTGGGCCAATACTGGCCTTCATGATTCTCCTTGGGGCTTTGGCTTTCCTGGCTTGGCTGAAATTTTATTATTCAATTTTTTTTCCCATTTGACATTGACCGTTCAACTAAATTCTGTATAGGCCTTTCATTTTAGATCACGCTGAGATGGAAAAGAGGCAGAGCAGACACACAGTTCCCATTGCAGCCAAGAGCCTTGCCCCAGAAAGCTCAGCTGCAGCTGTTCTTCATCTACTGCAAGGACCTAGATAAAAAGTGACTTTGTGGCTGCCCCCTGAGGTGCTGTCCAGATTACGCACGCCCACCAGGACCATCTAGAAGCAAGAGTTTCCTGAGAGGATCAGGTTTGCATTGCTCCCAGCACAGAGGAGGTGGGCTTCCCGGCCACCTCTCCTGTGATGGGATGAGCCATCTTCTTCTATTTTCAAACATGAGGTCTTCAGCACACAGGGACCTGTCTGTTGTCTTGGAGCCAATGTCCTCATGGGCTGCAGCCCTACTTCTGAAATCTCTTCCCTGCTTTTCTCAAGTCCCCCCGAACCTATACTCTCTGTTTCATGTGCAACGTTTCCTTCTGTTCTGTTTACAGACATCTTCTGATCGCCTCCCCAGGTAATCATATCGCTTCTGTCCAATAAGTGTTAATTCTGGACCAACCCTCGCTTTGCTTCTGATTGTTAAAGCCTATTGACAAAAAGACAAAAAAAAAAAACAAAAACAAAACAAAACAAAAAAAAAAAACCCAAACAAAAACCAAAAACAAAACACCTAAAGAAGGTGCCATACTCGACAGAAGCTGTGTCATCTATCTTCTCTGTGGACACTTGTATCTTCTTATCACCACCTTATTTAAGTGGTCCACCCCAAAGTTGACCTTTGGCCCCTTTGACTTTTCTTCAGCTTCGCCTTCCTCTTCTCATCAGTTCAAAACGACTGTTTCTTGAATCATGCCATCTCTGTTGTAGAAAAAAAAAAAAAGCAGAAAGTCTTCTTAGTCTAATGAAGGGTTAGATGGTTTTATTGGTCTCCTCGATTTTAATCTTGGATCTCCATCCTTCCTGCTGATACCAAAGTTATCCTTTTAAAGGCTTGGTGCATCTCAGCACCTCCCTTTGCTTTTGACTTCTCCTTCGTGTCTAAATGACTGAACCATAGCTTTGGTACACAGCACTCACAGTCTTCCATATTACTATATATCCTGTAGGCGTCTCAGCCACAGAGCACATACAGGTGCAGATGATGATACAGCAGATAAGCATCAGCTGTCCCAGGTCTGTCCTTTTTCCTCATGCCACTGTTCACACCACACAGGCACTATGATCTCTCTCCCTCAGCTATAAACCATCCAGGCTTTCTCTGCCTCCTCTCCTTCCCCAAATCAGGGATTGTAGAGTCTAGGCAGGTGCTTATATATATATATATGTGTGTGTGTGTGTGATATGTGTATATGTATATATGTGTGTATATATGATATATTTGTGTGATATGGATATATGTATAAATATGTATATATGTGTGATATGTATATATGTATAAATATGTATTTATATGTGTGCTATATGTTTATATTTATAAATATGTATTTATGTGTGTGATATGCACATATGTACAAATGTGTATATATGTGTGTGCAATATATGTGTGGGATGTGTGTATATGTATAAATACATATATATACATATACATATGCATATATATGTATATAGTATAGTGTATATATACTATATATATATATAATATATATACATGCGTGTGTGTGTGTGTGTGTAATAATGTAATCTCTATAGTAGCTTGACTAGTTTACATCTACCCAATTCATCAGTATATTGTGCTGGCTCTGCTTTTAAAAGGATCCAGAATCTGACCATTTCTTCTAGTCACTATCATTGCCACCTTATCTCTGCTCTCTGTCCCCTCATCTAGGTTTTTGCAGGAACCTCTTCCGTTTAATTCAGCTTGGGCTCTGGAGTGATACTATTAAATTTTGGAGGCCATTGTTACTCCTCTGCGCACAGCTCCTGTATGATTTTTCTGACTCAGTCATAGGTTTACGAAAGCTGCTGAAGTTACCTACAGGGCCTATAGCCTGCCTCCTTGAACTCTTATTTCTCTCCTCTTACCTCCAAACTCCCGGGGACTTTGAACTTATACCTGTTTTTCCTTAGAATGCTCTTTCCCATAGATAGTCACTCTCCTCAGAAAAATGCTCCAAGGCCAAAAAATTTCATAAAAATTCATTGGTAATAAATACAACAGCCTTCTGGCTTCTAGATAAATATTTATTCCACAAGCAAACAGATGTAGCAGTTAACTCACATCTGCAGGTCTTGAAACAGGTATTGTGTTAGAATGGTTGTCTTCTCAAAGTAACCTCAAATGCTCTTCTCCCAGGAAAAGAAATCAAAGCTCGGAGATATCAAGTCATTTACCATTGGCAATGAAGAGCTGAGGGCTGAAACAGAGTCTAACTTCAGAGCCTGCATATTACTCCTTTCTTTATATTTCATTATAATTATTAGACCTCTAGTCACTAGCTACTGTGCAGGGTGCTCCAGATCCATTGGTTAATGGGAAGTGTTTGTGAGCAGTCATCTACCTAGTAGGAAAGCCGTCCTCACAAGACTGAATGGCAGGCCACCATACTACAGAGAAAGGCAAGTCCATCAGGGGCAGATTGTGTAGAACTAACCAACAGTCCTTCCTATGAGAAAGGATATCAGAAATATGAACAGCCTATCCTTAGAGAAAACTCACTGAGAGGCAAAGGAAGCTTTCTGTGTAAAAAGAAATATGGCAACTGAAGTCAACACAAAGAATGGCTGGCTTCTGTGGAGCCCATTAAACCCTCTTGTTTAGGAAATAGATCCTGCAAATTGTTGTGTGTGTCCTATGTCAGAAACAACTTCAGACAAGTTGTTGTCTTTCCACAATGTCAGAATGTACTGAAGAACAGTGAACTCAAGAGCTATACTGGCTTTATTACAGCAATTTGCCAGGTATTCCTTTGACAGCTAGCAGAGGCAAATGAAGGTTCCATTACTCCAATCCTAAATACTAATAGGAAAAAGGAAGAGGAGGAAGAGGAGGAGGAGAATGAGGAGGAGGAGGAGGAGGAGAAAGAGGAAAAGGATGATGATGAGGAGGAGGAGGAGGAAGAGGGGGAGGAGGAGGAAGAGGGGGAGGAGGAGGAAGAGGGGGAGGAGGAAGAAGAGGGGGAGGAGGAGGAGGAAGAGGGGGAGGAGGAAGAAGAGGGGGAGGAGGAGGAGAAAGAGGGGGAGGAGGAAGAAGAGGGGGAGGAGGAGGAGGAAGAGGGGGAGGAGGAAGAAGAGGGGGAGGAGAAGGAAGAAGAGGGGGAGGAGGAGGAAGAGGGGAAGGAGGAGGAGGAAGAGGGGGAGGAGGAGGAGGAAGAGGGGGAGGAGGAGGAAGAGGGGGAGGAGGAGGAAGAGGGGGAGGAGGAGGAGGAAGAGGGGGAGGAGGAAAAAGAGGGGGAGGAGGAGGAGGAAGAGGGGGAGGAGGAGGAAGAGGGGGAGGAGGAGGAGGAAGAGGGGGAGGAGGAAGAAGAGGAGGAAGAGGAGGAAGAGGAGGAAGAGGAGGAGGAGGAAGAGGAGGAGGAACAGTAGCAGCAGCAGCAGCAACACAGTTCAAGGATTCTTTCCAATGAGCCTCTACCTCTCAGTGGAGCTAGTGACAGGAAGC
This sequence comes from Arvicanthis niloticus, assembly GCF_011762505.2. Taxonomy (NCBI): domain Eukaryota; kingdom Metazoa; phylum Chordata; class Mammalia; order Rodentia; family Muridae; genus Arvicanthis; species Arvicanthis niloticus. Next base: position 32,085,175 of record NC_133433.1, on the reverse strand, counting down.
TGAAGAGGATGTAAAGGGAACAACCTTGGAGGTCAGATAACAAATGATGTCGAACGAACGTGCTACAGTCTACTGCAGAGGTAAGCCACAGGGTCAGAGGTGAGAAGTCAAAAGTGAGAGGAGCCTCAGGGTCAAATCAAACTGCAGAAGTAAAGTATTGGGATACGGGAGAGGTGTAGCAGTGAAGGGCAGGCTCCAAAAGGGTCGTCTTTCCCCAATTCAGCATTAGCCCTGGTAGAGGTACTGATGGAAGCCCTGTCCACTCTCATAGATTCTTATTTCCTGTCCCCACTACTGCCCACACAAGCTGCTGTCTTCAGTCTCTTCTGGACTTTGTGTCAAGCTACACCAAGCCTTCAGAGATACCCAGTCTGCATTCCAGGTAAAGGCTGCAAGGGGGTTCCTGTGCCATTAAAGGAACTTGAGAGGTGAAGGATATATTTTAGATATCTCATATTCTGCAGAGAAACATGCAACAGGGCAGAGATTGCATACATTGAGGTTAGAAAGATATGGCCATGAGAAACAATTCCAGTGAAAATTGAATTTAAATTTTACTTTTTAGGTAATGAATAAAACTGACAACAAGAGACCATATCCAGAGGTTAGGCACACACTCCATTTGAGGGATGGGACCACCCACCCTTCTCAAAATTTTAACCCAGAATTACTCCTGTCTAGAGGAAATACAGGAACAAAGAGTGGAGCAGAGACTGAAGGAAAGACTATCCAGTGACTGCCCCACCTGGGGATTCATCCCATATGCAGACACCAAACCCAGACACTATTGCTATTGCCAAGAAGTGCTTGATGACAGGAGCCTGAGATGTCTCCTGAGAGGCTCTGCCAGAGCCTTACCAGTACAGATGCGGATGCTTGCAGCTAACCATCTGACTGAGCTAGCCGACCCCAATGAAGGAGTTAGGGGAAGGGGTTTGCAACCCCATAGGAAGAACAATAATATCACCCAACCAGATTCTCCAGAGCTCCCAGGGACTAAACTATCAACCAAAGAATACACATGGAGAGACCCATGGCTCCTGATGCATATGTAGCAGAGGATGGCTTTGTCTGGCATCAAAGGGAGGGGAGGCTCTTGGTCCTGTGGAGACTCGATGCTCCAGTGTAGTGGAATGCTAGGGTGGTGAGTGGGTGAGAAGGGGAACACTGTCGTGGAGGCAGGGTGGGATGGGAGGTTTTGTGGAGAGGAAACCAGGAAGGGGGATAACATTTGAAATGTAAATAAACAAAATAATCAATAAAACATAAAAATATGAGCCAGAATTATGTATAGAGTTGTGCATACAGATCCAAATTTAAGAATAAGTGCAGCACCCTTATCATACATAGAATCTAGCCTTGTAAATGGCAAACCTTTTCTTTATAAAGAGCTGATGAAGACTTTATATCTATGGTGGCATATGCCTAGAACCTCCAGCTACAGACTCCAACTACAGCAATTCAAACCCCGAGTCCAACGCTTGTTAGTCGCAGTCCCTCAACCTCTCATAGTTGTCTTTATCCAGTCTGATAAAGACCTCTTTAAGGTGTTGGTAATCATATGGTTACCATTCTTGAAGATGCAGCATACTCCAGCACTCTTCTAGATAGGTTAGGTACAGTAGCGATCGCTTCTCTCTAATCTTTCTCTTCTGTTGATAAGAATACCCCCCCCCAAAAAAAACACACAGAAAAGTTTCAGAGCTTATCTAAACACATCCAGCTCTCTAGTACTGTAATGAATACTAGCTTAACCTGACTCTAGCACCCATGATCTTAACTGGTTAACCACCAAGTTGAAACCTTTCAGGGAACAGATGTTCTAGGGCATCTGCCTGGTAAGTTTGTTACAATAACTAGATACAAAATCCACACAAGTAATAAATAACATGATCTGCTTAAAGCCACTTGGCCCTATAAATGCTACCACTTGTTCATTGTTGTCCTGTTCCTCATTATTGCACTGGGTGCTCTGGTACATTGACAAATGGGTTTTCTGTGTGTCTTTCATTTCATTCTCATAAGACATCCATTCACAAGTATGCACTTGTTTCTAGTTTAAACATTTCTTTCTGGCATTTTCCAACTGCAGAAAGAGGTTATCTGGTGTGTGCAGTTTCTAATTTTAATAGCAAAAATCCACTGTAGTTTTTATTTTTGATCTAATGACTAGTATGATTTATTTTTTTCATCTTACAGATTATTAACACATAGGATACATGAACAGATCTTAAGGACCCATGAGTTCTGTTTTTAAAGATTAATGTGAAGTAATATTGTTAATAAGAATGTACATAAATATGATATAAAAAAAGGACTTGGGTGAACTATAAATACTGACACACTTTAAAATTTATCTTAAATACTCTTCAGCACTGGGACCTGGCCCTTTAACATGGTAGTCACATGGGATGCTAGAAGGTGAGGGGTGGGATGGGTGTGTTGTCTCCTAAGTATGTCTTCTTTAAGTTCCCTCTGTACTGGGGTAGCAGCTCCCTAATCAGCCTGTCTTTGGGGCTTCTATTGCTTAACTCAGCATCTCAGATGCCATAAATGAAATTCTATGTTACCCGTCCTGTTAAGATGCTTGCCTATGAGACTTTTTGGTTGCCTAAGTTTCCCTCTAATATGAAAAACATCTTTCATACTTGGCTATTTTCCTGCTTCCAAATCCAGAACTCCATTCTGAAATCTGAGTTTCTTCCCAAGAAAGCCTTTATTTTTCTTCTTTATGGCTGGCCGTCTCCTTTCTAACATCACCACACCTGTGTCATATTATCCTGTAAATGCATATTGAGTGCAAATGTACTTTGTCTTTGAGGGATATAAGGTAACATGTATTCTGAAATATGAATCCATTTCTGCTGTGTATATGCAATCAATCATGTGGTGAATGAATGAAACTTTGGTACTACTCTGGAATTTTCAAACAGCTTCTTCATAATACTTCTAGATATTGATAAATTAGTATGCTACCGACCTATATGGATACGGTTCCCTTAGGTGACAAAGATATGGTCTATATTTTCCTCCAAAATATTTTAAATGCCATTAGAAAAAAATGGTATATGCAGGTAAGTATATAGAAGACAGATAGCCACTATGAACAAAAAAAATCAGAAATAAATTCTTCAGGTATAAAATGTGGTTCCTGAAAGCTATTGATTTGAGAGAATTAAGGTTTTGTGAACCAGCTGTTTCTCACCTCTGTGAGTGACTGGAGCATATGGTGAAACTCAATGATTTTATAGCACCGTTCATTCTGGCACCACTGGAGACCTAGTAGGTTTTATGTTCCTGTTAGAAACTAGCTCAGTGGCACTTTTCACAAAACAAACCGCACTCAACCCTCTAACCCTGAGGTAAAATTTTGGTGGTGATAGGTCAGCCAAATGATTTTGGTAACCTGTCTTCTCATTAGTTGTTTTCCAGGGTGGGGAGCAGACTGGGTATAATTTAAACTGTGTTTTTATGATTATACAATATTATACACTGGCAAGGCCATGTGTATAAAATATTCATGTTAGTACTACAAACCCTGAAGCCTCTGTACACACTGAGGGAAGGAATTCTTAACTCACACAAAAATTCAACTGTCTATTTAGGCACAATTATAGCTGTTCTTGTCTTGTTCGGAAGCTGCTAAACACTGCTGCGCTCGCACTGAAGTCCCCGTCTCTCTCTCCACTTCTGCCTTTATGCTGTTTCCCTGTGCTCATGCACTGTTGTGTTGGGAAGACCACACTGTCCCATCCTTTTGCCCATTTTCTGTTATTCACCCATACAAAGCACTAGGTAGCGATCACTGCTCTGTGGCTTCAGCACTCTCAGTCATCCGGCCTGTGTTTCTTGTCAGACTACGAAGACGATGAGCTAGCACAGGTGTGCTGATAACACCTCCCATTGTGGCCGAGCTGGATGCCTGGCTTACCCTTCATCTTTATCTGCATCCCTTCTGAAATGTCAGAGCATGATTTTCACATGATCACCCTACCTATGTATAGAAGTTCCATGGTTATAAAAACTATTTAAGTTAGAAATGTTGACAGTGGCAGGTCTTCACCCTTTATGAGAATCCTCTGGGTATTTGGAGCCTGTAACAAAGAAACATGTTGACAGTTTCATTCTACTTTCTGAAATCTGTGTTTGGTCATAGATTATCATTGGCTTGGCCAGTCTAAACATTTTCAGGACTGCATTTCAGGATAATATTGTTAATTACGTTTTAACTACAATATTTTCAACAAGGTATAGTAAGAATTGGTGAACTAGTAAGATCTACCATAACTGCAAATTGCCAGATGGCAGATAGTTGATATTATGCAGAAAACATTGAGAACTATGGCAGAAAATATGAGGCTATGGGAGAGAATATATGCAGAGCCCAGGAGCTGGATATACACAGGAGAATACATGCAGAGCCCACTAGTTTTATATATATATATATATATATATATATATATATATATATATATATATATATAACTATATATGTGTATATATGTATATATATACATATATACACATGCAGAGCCCATGAGCTGTATATGCAGTGCTGGCTTTAGAGGTTAGGCCTCTGCCTCTGTAGGAGAGAGGCTGCTATGGTAATTACATGGCCCTCAGCAGTGGGTCAGAGATGAGCAAGAATGATTCAGTCAGAGGGAGCGCCACAAATCAGGGAACTCCAAGTTTCTTCAACAAAGCTAGTTAGACGTGAATGGAAGCATCAAGAGGTGTATGTCACCGCACACCTGGAGAGAGGTTGAGAGTTGACTGGTTCAGATCTTTCTTGTAGCCCAGTAGGGATTTGGGCAATATCACATTAGGCCATTATTTTCCAGGCCTTTACCAATGCTGCCATCATTATTAAGACCCTTGCCAATTGGTCTTCATGCTTCTCAGGATTCCATAGCTTCACTCAAGACTTCTTACAGTTGTTGAGGACGTAAAAGACGGCATTTGATCACAGGCCCATAGCTCAGCAGAGAGCACTAGAAGGAGGAAGACCAAATCTTAGTTTCATTTCTGTTTCTGTGTTAAAATAATATCCTGACCAAAAATCAACTTAGGGAGAAAGAGTTTAATTTTGCTCACAATTCCAGGTTAAAAGCTGGAAATAATATATCTATAGTCAAGAGGAGAGACAGTATGGTCCTTCATGAGACTCTCCTCAGTTGATTCTAGGTTATATCAAGTTGATAACTACAACCAGATATAACAGAGGGGTTCTCAGAAGTGATACTGGACCACCAGCACTTATTCAGGGGAAAAGACATCTATCTGTAGGAAGCTCTGCCAAGGTATCGCTTTGAATGGTTTAATGTGGGTCCCATATGGGATAAAGTTCCCCTCTTAGAAAGATAGAACTGAGATGTTGGTGATGTTGAGAATTGTGGTGGTTTGAATATGCTTTACTCGTAGGGAGTGGTGCTGTTAGGAGGTATGGCCTTGTTGGAGGAATTATGTCACTCTAGGGGTGGGATAAGAAGCTCCACCCAGTGCAGAAGAGTCAGTCTTCTCCTGTTTGACTTCTGAACAAGATGTAGTACTCTCAGCTTCTCTCTTTTTTTTTTTCCTTCTTTTTTGGTTTTTTGAGACAGGGTTTCTCTGTATAGTCCTGGCTGTCCTGGAACTCACTCTGTAGACCAGGCTGGCCTCGAACTCAGAAATCTGCTTGCCTCTGCCTCCCAAGTGCTGGGATTAAAGGCGTGCGCCACCACTGCCCGGCTGTCCTTTTTTTTTTTCTTTACTCTCAGCTTCTCAAGTGCCATGACTGCCTGGATGCTGTCATGCTTCCTGTCTTGATGATAATAGACTGAACCTTTGATCCTGTAAGCTAGCCCCAATTAAATGTTGTCCTTTAGAAGAGTTGCCTTGGTCATGGTGTCTGTTCACAGCAGGAAAACCCTAACTAAGACAGAATGCATTGAGGCAGGAATGCTGAACTCACTTGAGGCAAGGTCTCAACAGCTCCAATCAGATGTAATGGAGACCTGTCCTCACGGATGGAGTTGTCAAAAGATACATCCATGGAGAAGGCTTTCTAGGATTTGGAGATAAAGGAAAGACAAAGGTAACTTGTATGCATGCTCTCTTGTCTGAATGTCTGAATAACATCTGTGTTCAATGGGGTAATGATAGCATAAGCATGTTTGGGTTGTGAATGAGTTGGGGAAACAAAGGAAGGTTTGGGTACCTTGGGACAAGTGTATTCAAAACCCAGGATTAATAGGAAACCCTGCTGTAGTTAACACCCACCCACATTTCTTTCAGAAACAACTTATCATCAGGGCATTTCATCCTTGTCAAGGCCTTCAGCTATAGAGAGACTTCTAGATTTGCATGCTTAGTGTTTGTCTCTCTTAAGCATCCAGTGTGCTTCTACTACAGTGCTCTGGGGGAACCTCAGGTTAAACATGTTGAATGGAGTGCATTGTTCCTTCCAAATCTACTTCAAAACCTCCTATATCTCAGTTGAGGTAGCTCTAGCCTGGGACTCAAAATCAAGACATTGTTTATACCTTCAGGTGTGAACCATTGACCAGGTGGATGACGTTTCCTTTTGCCCCCTTTCTTCTCCTCTTCTGCTGCTGTCACCCAGGCTGTCCGTTCATTTGCCACTGCTGTCCTCTGTACCATCAGCACTCATCGGCCTCGCTCCCGGCTTCATTTCACCTCACTGTACACATGGACACCAGTCCACAGCCACAGTCCCCAATGCCAAAAGGCCAGTTAAGCTTGGAAGTAGAAAGCAATTCAAACATCAACGTATTTCTTCTAAATGAACAGCAAGAAAGAAAATAATGACCACGAGCCAATCAAACAGCAGATAGAATACACACAACACATACACAACATATACATACAGACATGTACATACAGGCACACACACAAACACAGACACGCACCTAGACAACACAAACACATAGACATACACACATACTCATACTCACACACAGACACACATACTCACACTCACACATACAGACACACACACAGACATATACAGAAACACACACATACTCACACTCGCACACACACAGACACACAAATACACAGAGACATACACACACACATACACACACACACACATCCTGATTCTTTTTTGTTGAATGAAACTTCCAATTTCTTCTCACAAAATATGTGTTCTTTTGTACTTTGGCTTCAACCTGCTTTCCTGTGTCTTCCATCATCCTACTTCCCGGGTTCAGTGCTCCACTTGACAAAATCCACCCTCTGTTTCTCTTCCTTTCCAACAAGAAATCCTGATCACTTCTTTTGCCTGCCTGGTCCTTAGAATGCTGCTCGGAGCACACACTGAGCCAGGCTCAATAATTGCGTTTGTATTTTGAACTGAAGAAGGCTGCCAGGCTAGAGTGGAGGGAGAACATCCGGGTTTACTTTTCTAAGGGATTGTCACAAAGTAGCAATGAAGAAAAGATAAGACTCTTCTCATATCTTATGCTCATGCATGGCCTTACAGGTTTGAACACAACTTTTCATAAGAAAACTGTTAGGGAACGTATTCTGGAATTTATTTGATATTTTCCTTTCTTCCCTCCTTCCCTCTGTCCTTCCCTCCCTCCCTCCTTCTCTCTCCTTTCTTCCCTTCATCCGTCCCTCTTGTCCTCTCTCCTTCCCTCTCTCCTTCTCTTCCTCCCTCCTGCCCTCTTTCCCTCCGTTTTTTCCTCTTTCCCTCTCTCTTTGTCTCTTCCCCCCTTTCTCTATCCCCTTCTCTTCTTTCTCCTCTTTCATGCTCTCTCTGCATTTCCCCCATTTCCCCCTATTTTTCTATAACACAGGATTCTAGCATACTGTAAATAATGAAATATATTTCACATGTTAAAGAAGTTGTCCCTTAATCGTAAGGAAATACATAACATTTCTTTGAAAAGTTGGATATGCCAATAATGCCTGAATTAACTATAAATCATTTTACTCATTTTGCTAATTTATCCTGAGCAAATAGTTTTTCACTGTGCATTTCTGTTAGGGATCCTCACTTTCTGGCTATGGAAAGTATTTGTATGCTAGCCAGGGCTTTCTGTCAGCATGCTGAAGCACCATGGGTAGGGTACATACCTCAGAGTAGGAGCTGAAATGTAAATAAAATATCCAATAAAAAAGTTTCATATTCAAATGGCTGTCAATTTTAAAAATATATAAAATAGAGACTTGGAAACTTTAAAAAAAGGAGCTTCTAATTTAGGGTTTTTGTGGCCACTGAGGGGATGTTTTCTTAGCATGGAATATGCTTCTGAGGTTCAGAATGCTTCTCGAGGAGCCTATATGCATAATAACCCAATCATCTTTAGGTCATCCCAAATGCCAGCTCTGGGTCTGTGGAACATTTGGTGATAAAGGTCAGGATGATAATAATTGCTGCATGAACCAATTCACTCTCTCCCTGAAACTTCAGAAAACTGCCTTTTAAAATATATTTTATATTTGTATTATAACCATATGTAATGTTATATATGCCAGATCATATTTAAATCATGATTGGCTAAACAAACAAATAGGAACCCAGCAATTGGTTACTTTTTTCTATGTCCCAATGATGGTCAGTTTATCTCATTGTTCTCATGAAATTAAAATTTTCATTTGCTTTCCTTTTAAAGCATCAGTGTAAGGACCACGGTGAACTCACGTGGCCAAAGCTACTAGATCTGCTTAATAAGATACTCTTCACAGGAAAAAGTCCTTAAAAATGCCAGTTTGTTTAGGAAAATAAATTAATCATGTATTCCTGCTACTTAATATTTTAATTCATTTGTATAGAAATACCTCATTGGTCTCACACTTACACATCTCGGTAATGAATACATCATTAATGACCATGGACACTATGAGGATCTCCTTTCATTCTTATTATTAATACTTTACTGTGGAAGACCATTAGGGGTGTGTGTGTGTGTGTGTGTGTGTGTGTGTGTGCGCACGCACGTGCATATATTTTAAGACAAATTAAATGTTTCTACATTTTCTTTCTCAGCTGTTTTCTCAGCATCCAGTGATGCTCTTTGTCAGTTTATACAGCACACAGGATAGCACTGGGGAAGAAAAGCACAGCAGAAAGGAGACAGGGTCACGTGGGGGGAACAGGCACGGAACAGGGAGGGGGCAGTCAGTGGATATGAGTAGGGGTGACTCAAGGGCACCCAGAGGGCACATGAGGCCATTACTGTGACAGCTACCTCTCATCACTCCTTCACTGCCATGACACAGGATCCAAAATTAAGTAGCACCTGAGGTCAAACAGGAACTGAGCAGGGTTCTGCCTTCTTCTATGACAGCCAGGTCCCCTCTTACTCACCAAGCTCCTGATCACTTTCTTGTTGCTTCCCTGCAGTGCTCTCTGCACTGTCTTCCCGTTCCATCATGGAAGACAGTTGTTCGTGTCATCTGTAGAGCAGAAATGAGAACTCTGATTTTATCACCAATGACTTGGCAATAATGGGATGAATGCAAATGTGGCCATAGAGTTTTAAGGCAATCAATCAGGCTAACATTCATAGAAAACCTCTAAAACAGAAAGAATACAAACGAAGCCCAAAAATAGAACAGCATACTTAATAAACTATACACCAACGCATTCTCTAATTGCAGATGCATTTTGTGAAATTGACAAAAAACCCTTTCAAATCAGATGATAAAATAAAAATCCCATTTTATCCTTAGTTTGAGGTCTAAAGCATTGTTTTTCAGGGCCCTTCCTCAGACAGCATGTGGAGTTGCTGTGATCCATTGTAATTGGAGGTGGGGCAACAGGGCCTGAATCTCCTGGTTTGCTACGCTGTTTAGTTTTAATGCCAAATAGTTTATGAAAATCACGTTGTCCTGAGCCATGAATGCAGTATCTATTTGCTTCTGGGTCATGTTGGCTTAATATTATTTTCATTTTTGAACAAATCAAAGTCCTGTAGCTGGTTTAGTAGGCTATCTTATGAAAACATTGTTCCAAATATACCTTAAAGCCTCGCCAGGGTATTATTTTTCATGTGTGAGATATTTATTTGCACTGGTTTGCATGAAGGTAGCAGGTATTTGCCTGAGAAAAGAGGGGGATTTGTTGAAGCCACCATCACGGGTGAGCATGATAATGAATTTTATTTTCTCCTTTTCCTCCATAGAAAATGTAGATTCCAGTGAAGAAATCTGGTATAAAGCATATATGGTGTAAAAATAATCTTAAATTTTGTGTGTGGTCTTTTTGTTGTTGTATTTCCACAGAGTGTGCTCCAGTTTCTAAATTCTCTTCTTTTCAAAGTATTCTTAATGGTACAACCTTCCTCAGCCAACAAAGGCAAGTATGCCTTTTCCTTAAAGCACAAAGACAAAGTGTTTTAAATGAGGGACCCGAAAGCACAGACAGTGAGCTCCAAGATCAATCCAAGACAGGAGATGGATCAAATGTTTCCAATTTATCTTGGAATTTGACATAAGGCCCACTTACAATAAGAGATAATTGGGGTCAACCCCAATGGCCCAGTGGATTCTCCTGGCCACCCACCTTGTGTCCTGGAGACTTTATTTGCAGGGTCACAGCACAGGTGCTGGGTATGGGCAACAGGCATCAGATTTGTGGGGTTTAATGACTTTTTTTCTAGGAATATCTTTTTTTTTTTTTAAAGTTTGTTTCTTAACCAAAACACTATAAGGTTTTATCATAGCCCTAGTTAAAAATATCAAACCTGATTGCTTTGACGTACTAGTTCAGATCCATGCATCATCAATCAGCCCCTTTGGCATAGCTTTTATGTCAAGCGCTGGCTTTGGTGAGTGCACTGAGGCAGACTGAAGTGTATACATAGGGTGATGATTTTTTTTATCCCATAGATGTCATTGGATAAATAAATACTTATTTTTGCTAGCTTACTTTTAGTGCATTATCACCTGGGGTATCAAGTCCTTCATATTCTTCTCTATAATACAAGAACATTATAATAATATAATATCATATAATATAATATACTAAAACAACAGTAGCAACAAACTCTGACCTACCTTCTTATTGGAGGGTGACTTACAATGGAACATCTTCCTCTGAAATGTGTACAAAGAAGAGAGACAAGTGCATTCATACAGAGGTCACGATAGTGAGGTACAAGTCAGGAGTGCTGTGTGTGCATGGGGTCGGGGGAATAGATGTAATTATGTCTCTTTTCTTCCTTATTAGAACTACTTGTGGGTGGTGTCAGAAAGAAGCCCATGGTTCCATGGGGCTAACAAGCATTCATGTCATCAGAAATGCTGACTTCAGAGGAACTGAGGAAGCCTATTTAGCTGGGTGAAGCTCCCCGATGCATTCAGACTCGAGCCACTTGCAGTGAGTACTTTTGGGTGCATATACACAGACTCTAAGAACCCCGCAACCTGCCATCTTTCAGATAGAGTGGTAAAGATTTCAAACAAATTAGTTTTGAATGAAGAATCATAAGGAATAGGACCAAAATGAGCATAAAATATCCTTACTAAATTGATTGGCTTTGCTCTGCCTTTCAACCCCGTTGATTGAGTCTATGATTAATAAAGAATTAATGCAGTATAATTTTATGTGAATGTGAATGAAAGTTAAACTTAGTGGTAGAACTGAATTATATTCACCTCTCTGCCTGGCTTTCCCGTTTTATTCAATTAACTAATATTACATGAAGGCATGAGTGAGGTGGAAATCCAGACAGCATCTACACTGCTCATGTTTGTTTGTGCATGCTCCTCTCATGAACAAGAACATGACAGCTATTGCTCTGTAACTTCTGCCATTCTTTCAAGAGTCTAGTCATTAGTCCCATGTCTTTCTGGATATATTATTCCTGAAGTATCTGCAGTAAATAGAGATGAAGGATGAGATTTATTTGTTAGTTTTAATCTATTGTTTAGCAAGTACTGCATTAGGCTCTGTAGCAGGGCAGAGATAGGAAATATAATAATTTCTTAAACAGTTTATAGTCTACTAAAGTGAAAACAGAAAAATAGACAATCTTAAAAGACTCGAAAATTAAATTTAAAATAAACTGTAATCTGGCCCAGAAGTGTGAGTGAGGCACAAGGCGGTTGCTTACATGGGGAAGGCCAGGTTTGCTCCACAGGGTTGGAGAAGAAATGTAAGGGCCTGGCATAGTCAATTAGAACTACTACTGCCTTTATTTATAAATTATCGCTTTTATCTGTTTGCTTCTTTAGGTTAACAATACACTTCTATAGTACTTAGAGAATGTTGCTGGACTCTTGAACATGTTGTTTTATGTATTTTAAAGGTGTTAAATGTTAAAGGTGTTTAAATGTTAGCAGTGCATGAACTTCCTTGCAGTCATAATTTTCTGCATCCCAGAGAGTTGTCACAACAATACATAGTGTTACAGATTTTCTTTAAAAGCGGGACAAGAAATGTGGACAGCAGATGGGTTTGAGTTTGAGGCCAGTTTAAACCACACCATGAGAGACCCTGTCTCAAAAAAAAACTAAGAAAGAAACAACAAAAAGAGAAATAGAAAACGCTTCTATATTAGCTCATGGTCTTTTGTTGTAAGAAAAAAATCAACAGATAAAAATCTATTTCTCTCTCTTCTCTCTCTCCCTTCCTCCCCTCCCCCATTTCTGTCATCTTTGTGATCTAGGGCTGTTGCTGTGGGAAATCCTCCACAGAGCTCATTGTCCTGTGCCAGGTGTAGGTGATCAGTCAGCTCTTCTAGGATGTCTGGGTGCGCATGTCACACCAAAGACCACTCTGTGTGGAAAATGGATTCACTCTGAGAAGAGGAAGTTTTGTGAGCACAGCTGAGAAATATCAACTCCATTCTACCACCACCACTCATATATACGTGGCATGGCAGTTTTTGGAAATTAAACTGACCAATTCTGATTTCCCTAGCAAATTTTAAAGCAAGGCCAAGCAGAATCAATGCGATCAAAGGAAGAATAATTTGGGTGCGGACTGAAGTCATGCATTGGTACTGAGTATTCATCTCTTTCATAAAAGCTTCAATAAATCATTCAAAAATTTGGTTCAGGGATCAGTAACTTTGTAAGTGAATCACTAATTATGTTTATGAGACATGCATCTCCCCAGAATAATTTTTAGATGCTTTAGGTTCTAACTGCTAGAGAATTGGTAACAGTTAAGCTTCAGGACTAGAATATCTGTTACACCGTCAAGCTGCCTTCCCAGCCACACCAGGCTCCATCACTAAGTCAAATGCCAACACTACTTTTAAAACAAACCCATCTTCTGGATGACAGTGTAAATGACAAGGTCGTGCACACCATGGAGACCATGCTACTTCCATACTGCATAAGACATCAAGAGAGTGGAAGATGGCGTCAGTAAATCAAGGAGGAGAGTAATGGAAATAAAGTGATTATGATGCTTAAGATAAGACACTGATCAAAACAGGGGAATAGCTCAGAGAATCAACTCACCAAATCATCTCCATTTTCCCCTTATTTGCAAAATGACTATTATGTAATGTGTATATATATAAAGCTATAAGTCAATGAGTATTAATCTAGTATTTCTTATTTTATTCATAACTTTAGCACTAAACTATTGATTCCCAAAACTGTGATGTAATTCTTCTAGGAGACAAAATTGTGACCTGCCACCACTGGTAGCAGACCCTAAAATGACTAGTGGTTAGACCTCAAAATACTGGTTCTCTTTAGGTTCATCCATGGAATCAAGAAGTAGAAACAAGTCATCCAATATAAAATTGTGTCTCAAGGGACATGTTCATATTATTAATACTTAGGAATCTATAACCTAGCTTAGTGAACATTTAAAGTCAGACAGATAAATCCTGAATATTAAATCCTGAATATTACTGCCTGAATTTTAACTCTGCTTCCTGGCTGTGGATGCGATATGACTGGCTGTTACAAGTTCTTAACATCTTGATGTCCTTGCCGTGACAGACTGTATGCCATTGAACCATGAGCCAGAACAACACTTTCCTTTAAGTTGCTTTGTCTGGGTAATTTATTACAGTAACAGGAAAAGCAACTAAGACAAGGCCCTGCTTTGAGAGTTTGCTATTAGAAACAAATGAAAAAGTGACTGCAAGCTTGAACATGCTTCGTCATCCTTTCCAGGGTGGAATTCTAATGGTGTAAGTAAGGGCTCTATTTATGTGATACACTGTGGCAGATGTTAGCTATGTGCATTTATTAAAACAACTGATATCATATTAGTGTATCTGAGCAACTGGATTTTAACTTAATTTTAAGTACTAGTTTTTCAACCAAATGCTAATAAATCTCCATTTATGTAATCTTTGTATCTTATTTTTACTTATCAATATAATATTCTAAATGTCTTGAAGTTAACTTAAAGAAGAAATTGCCGGGCAGTGGTGACACATACCTTTAATCCCAGCACTTGGGAGGCAGAGGCAGGTGGATTTCTTAGTTCGAGGCCAGCCTGGTCTACAGAATAAGTTTCAGGACAGCCAGGGCTACACAGAGAAACCCTGTCTTGAAAAACCTTTTTAAAAAATTAAAGAAGAAATCAAATAAAACTCACAGTGTGTATGTTTGTGTTTTGTTTTGTTTTTTTTTTTCATCAGATCTTCTTCCTACTCCAAAGGATGGGGGCCCAAATGAATGGATTCCCTGGAAGGTCTGATTGGTAAAGGGGGGTCCAGAATAGAGAATGAATGGACCTTGGGCAGATCATGGAAGCATATTAAGGCAGGTAATAGTGAGAGTCTAAGAATGAGCTAGAGGATCAAGTCAGGGGCATCAGGGTGGACAGGCAAGAATTCCCCCAACCACAAGGCTGTAAGCAAGAAGCCAGAGTGAGAAGTTCTCCACAATCTAACAGTCGCTTATCTGGGTGTTCCATGTCAGACACCAACCATAACCTAGAGTCAAACTATACTCTGAATGGCAAGAGCCTAGAAAATTGAAATTATTGATCCAAAGTGACCCAATCCATTACTGGCACATTGAGAGTTAGTATCTTTCCCAAAATGTGAGTCACTGCAATGAACATAAAATAGTCATTTGGCTTTTACTGATAACAAATGTTCAGAAAGGAAGTTCCTTCTAAGGAGCAATGTAAGAGCAATGATATCAGCACAGGACAAAATGAAGTGCTGCCTAGGATCATTAGTTACAGAAATAGTAACCTTGCAATGGTTCCAACATTGCAGATCCAAAGATCTATTTCTCATAATTCAATCAGTGGTATCACTTTACATTTCTAGTGAACAACTTAATAGCAAGGACTGATAGTTATAAAATTATCAAGACTTCATTGCCTTTACAAAAAAACATTAGAAAGCATTTACTGGCATGTTATGATAGATCATAAATAATTAAAATGCATCTACTTATTAAAATATCAGAATAGAAGGTGATGTCATAGCCTAGTTGTTACTTCCTTACATTCATGTGTGAAATTTCAATAAAGTTCAGATGTTAATTGTAATTAGTGTGAAATGGACAAAAGGCTATGGGATGAATGGGTGGAAGAAAGAGAAAATTAGGCATCGACTGTATATTTTTTTTAAAGATGGGAATATTATTTATTGCCTTCATTAGGGAAGAAACACCTCAGGGACAAATCAAATTTTACTGATTTTGGAAATAACCTGCTACCTTTGGAGATGATTACATATGGGCTCTATTTATGAATAAATTAAAGTTATATTCTACTTTGAAATATGGAATTCACACAGAAGAATTCAAATACCCTTATATTTGTTTTACTAGTGGGAACTTCCATAAACATAGCACATGCCATTCAACATTCACAAGTCATAATGGATTCACAAATTATTTTCCCAGCTATAGATAATATACATCATTTGATTTTAAGTATACACAATATGTTAATCACCTTTCTATTTGAGTTAACATGTACACATATGTAAAATTTGAGAAATAATATAGTCACAGCTATTTTCCTGATTTTACTAATGAGGCCTAAAGACATGCCTCTTAAAAATAAAAATCATTCTGAGCTCTAAGTAGCCCTTTTCAGACTTCCTCTGTAGATGGAGTTTTTATGCAAAAGAAACTTAACTGTATGTAAACTAGAGATAGCTAAGCTGTCAATCAGTTTAAAATGACAGATCTATCACTGCTAGCAGTAAACCTAAAAGCAAAATATACTATGACTAAGCCAAAGCAAAGAAAGATTACTTGGTCACTAAGATTTTAGAGAATTGGGTCCTTTTTTTCTTCTTCCCTCCCCTTTCTCCTTCATTCTTTCTTTCTTCTTATCTTTCTGTTTAATAAAGAACTTGGATTCTGCTGAGGAACATAGGAGGGTACCATATTGGTTTTCATTGTTTCTTGATGGAAGAGTCTTTTCTTCCATCCAATGATACAATTGCACTTGTTTTGTTTCCCAGGGCTCCTAATGTGGCTTTATCTGTGCCTTTAATTGTTCCTGCCATTGGCACCATATGTGCCAGCCCACAACGGACAACGGCTCTATCAGGATGATGCAAGACGATCCTCCCTCCAGGTGGCTTCACAGCAAATGAACAAAGGTGAATGGGAAAATAATTTATCCATAATAAACCACAATGGCCCTTTACTAATGGACGATTAGAACTGACTGTAGTAAACACCAGCAAGGCTTGAGACAGAAGACTTGGTCCCATACATGCCCCCTTTTGTTGTACTTTATAAATTAGAGTTCATTCAAGTGCAAGTGTGCATTTGGTGTACAAAGAAAGGCAATTGTTATCCAGAGAATGCTCATTGAATAAAGATGGAAATAAGGAAATGTTTATAATTTGAATATTAATAATACGGGCTAATAAAGCATACTGCAGCCATCTCTACACGAGACGAGTTTATTGTGAGTTTAGTGTGCGGTCATGCACAGTGTGTTTGCCAGCATTTGTTGGGGTGGCAAAATATCTGACATAAATTAGAAAGAGGACAGGCTTGTTTTGGATGGCAATTTGGGGGGGGGGGTTCACTGTACCAGTCTTTGCTCTGTGGTTCCTGAACCCCAGGAAGGCAGAGTTTCATAGTGGGGAACAGAGGAGAGCGCAGAGTTGGTCATCTCATCCAGCTGAGTAGAAAGAACAAGAAAGATCCAAGGACAAACGAACCTCTAAGAGGCGAATTGCTAATGACCCTTTCCCTCCCTTAAACCCCTGCCTTCTGTTGTCCACTCAATTGGAAACTCATCAATGGATCAATTGATTGAAGCCGTCCTGACCCAATTACTCCTCAATAGCACTAGTTGGGAGATCAAACTTACATGAGCCTTCTGGGAGATCCCTTAATATTCAATGTGGAATGTACCTAAATAGTAAGGGAATGGCATTTAATCATGTTGTCAAAAAATAATCTGAAGCATCCACATGGAAATATACCTGTTCAGTATGTAGCACCTGAAGCACAGAACGCCTAAAAATGGATACCTTGTGACTCATTATTGAGGCAGCCTAGTTGGTGAACATGATAATCAGTCTACACTCAAATTTGATACTATATTTGCAGAAAAATGTCTAAGAGGATATACTAAGACTTTTGCTTGCCTATGTTAGTGTATGCATTGTGACTTTATAGTTTTAATTAGTTCAACAGATTTGTATTTAGCAAATAGCACAATTCAGGCTCTATACAAATAGTATTTATTAAAATTGACTTGGTATTTACACCAACTAACATTTTATTATGCACCTGAGAGACCACATGCAAACATACGTTAGTAATTTGAATCCATTTGTGTAAATTATAGGGATTTGACTGTATTTAAATAGTCAGCATTGCATTTGTGATATTGCCAATGTCTTATTTCCCTATGCTTGTATGATATTCATAAGTGCTGAGAAGTTAGAAACTGAGTTATTTAACATGAATGTGAATCTTGGGGGGAAGGTGATGGGAAGCATTATAGCTTTCTCATAAAACACACATACACACACACACAAACACACACGACAAATTTATAGAGTGTTTCAAAAGTACAAAGAAAACATTGACGTGGGATCAAGATGCTAAACTGTTTTTTTGAGTGACACCATGACACAACTCACTGAAGTTGTGTAAAGATATCATCAACATGTAAGACAAGTAAGGCAGGTGTGTCTAGCTTACCTTTCAGAACCCATTTATTTATTGATGCTTCACCAGCAACATTCAGGTCAGTGTCGATAAATGGAAGCTGATCTCTGCCTTTGACAAGGACCTGTCAAAAAGCAAGGCTATAATCCTGTCTGCCAATCATGTTTTCTTAAGACACCAGTCATATTCCTTCTATACTACCATGAAGTTACATTCTTTACCCATTCAACTGAGTTGGCTGCTTCTCATTGCTCTGACTGTTCAGTTTTGTTTGTTTTAATGGTTCCCATTCTTTCACTTCTTATTGAATTGCTCTGGACACATTTCCTGATGGGAAATTCTCTTTTAAGTTTACCCATTTATGTTTCATAATGGTGTGTGTGTGTGTGTGTGTGTGTGTGTGTGTGTGTGTGTGTGTTACAAGAATGCCAATTTCCTAGTTACCAGTTCTTTCCACCAACTTCTTCTAGTGGGCCTGGCCAAATTTTACTGGCATGTACCCTTTCATGGAGTCTACAAAATGTTGAATGAGGCCTGGGATCCTGGTTAGGAGGGTGACCATTGTTACTGTAACCACTGCACTGCTATAGGTTTTCCAAAAGGGATAAAGTTTCAGAAGTCATGATCTGTCCATATTAACACAATAAAAATGTGTTAAAGGAGGAGTAGCCATGAGAGAGTAGTGGTAGTGTCAACACCTAGGTGATGAGTGTTGGGTCAGCAGGCACTGATGCTATTTCCTTGCTGCAGTGAGTTGAGAGTAAGCCTGAAGAAGCAGGTACGGTAGCAGTCCCTTCCTTAGCATCAGTGGGTTCAACTGATCATATGCTGTTTTTGGATGCTAACTCTTTAGCTCACATGCTAGCATTAGCAAGGACAAACCAATGCCAAGCTCGGCAGACTTAGGCTGAGCAGTCTGTGGAAGCAAGAGAATGCGAGTCACATGCTGCTGGCAGACACAGGCTTATGAAAATGGGACTGTCATGAAGAGAGGTTGGGCCCCTGTAAACTTTCAGTTCTAGTGACCACATATGAAACATCCATGATTCTCAACAGAGACATTGACAGTGATCAGTAATTTCTCATCTTGCTTAAGTGCTAAGCAGCACTTTCTATTCTCCAAGAAAGCTGTCTTCTGCCTTGAAAGTGATGGAGTTTTCCTTTTAGTAGACTGTCATTTGCACGAAACTCCAGGAAATGTGGACTGACACACACCTTGCATGTGTTGCAAGTAAGTCATTAAAGATCTTGCACCATCCACCTTAGAGAGGTTAACTGGCCTTCTCAATGAAGGGCTCTTTGGAAAGACAAGTTCAAGCTGGGGACAGTGATACGTCAACTCATGTTCAATAACACCTAGCACAGGTAGAGGCTTATTTCTGCTGAGTACTCTTCTTCACAGTTTTATGGGCTCAATAAATGCACATTTTTAAGGTAAATAGTGTTACTGTGGAGAGATGATTACTGAAACAGTTCGTAGTATGGCTTCGCCTCCTCACCCCCCTCTGAGGGGAAAATGGCTACCCAGCACCATTTTTTTTTTTTTTTTCATTTCATTAAACAGCTCCAGGAGGAGCTGAGGAATGAATGCAGGCGAGCCTTTTAAAGCAATGATGCTGGTTTGCCATCCTAGAGTCAGGCTTGAAGAGTTTGTTTAGATTCTCTTTTTCATCCAGTATCACAGATCCTTAGAAAAGGTTAAAATATACTGGGCCTTTGGAAAAAAAAAGTACAGAAAATGGACCAGGTGTAGTGGTTCTCATCTTTAATCCCAGAGTTCCAGAGGTAGGCAGATCTTGAGACCTTGTTTGAAGATGGTCTGGTCTGTGTGACAAGTTAAAGACCAGCTGGGACTGCATAGTAAAATCTTCTCTCTCACACACAGACAAGGTAATTGGTGTGCCATGATGTTTGGAACCAAGGCTTCAGAGAGGAGGGAGCTTCCTCTTGGTGTTTCTTATTTCTAAAGACAGTTAATGAGAGCACAGAGGCAATGCTTCTGTTGAAATCTACAAACAAATGGGCGTCACAGTAAGAGATTGGTTCATTTGTGGTTGTTTGCAGATGTGAGGTGGCCAATCATACAAATTTCAAAGATTTTGTTTCGAAGCTAAATAATTTTTATGACTTTACTTATTTATATCAGATATTCCATCATAAAATTGAGTCCCCTCCACCATAGGGCAGGCTTCAGGAAGGAATGAGTCTCCCAGGAACGAGTAAGATATCTCTGACTAAGATCAGAGGGGGTTTTGCCATCTGATTTCAAAATAGCATCAAATTAATCTTCCATTTGTACTTTGAAAATCCCATTTTATCTTCTCATTTAAATGGGCAACATGACTTCCCATGCCACTGAGCCCATTTAAGATTGGCTTGCTAGCCTCTGAGCCTCAACTGGGAAGCCTTCTACACACCTTGATGGCCAAAGATAGCTGCACAGTGCCAGCCTTTCCCCAGCATTAGGCAACCTTGGTCCAGGGGACCTGATTCTTTCTTAAGTTTCCTCACCTATCACCTTCCAGTTGCTCCCAGCTTTCCCTGATTGAAGTATAAAAATTTTATTTTGTGAAACCAACTGCAGGATGAATTTCAGATTAAAAATGCACTTCATGAACACCCAAGTGAAGAAGTTCAAGGGGAGAAAACTTGGCTGGCTCTCTGACTTTCCTGCAGCCCCTGATATGGCTTTTGAAAACACTGTGCCCTCTGCAAACTATGCCCTCTGCAAACTATGCCCTCTGCACACACTGCTCTCTGTGAAGCACTACCCTGATTCCATCTTAAGATTAGAAGCCATTTTGTCAAAACGGGGTCAAAATAAGTTTTTTTCCTGTTTTCTGTAAAACTTGGGTTTGACCATGTCTTGACCCATTTTTTCTGAAATTTGACATGTTCCACACCCTATCCCCTGGCCTCCACCCTAATAAGATAAGATGTTCTAACAAAAAAAAAAAAAAAAAAAAAAAAAAAAAAAAAATGTGAGATATTCTGCCAAGCTCCTGTGTAACCAAAATTCCTCTGGAAATTTCCCAACCCTTGAAAACCCTCTAGTCTTACAGTCCTTGAGCTATACAAATCCCATTTTCTCCTGTGTTTAATGTTGTTTCAAACCCCACTTCAGGGGTAATGATTTTTACTCTCATTTGGAGGGATTAACACTTGCACATTGTTCTCTGCACACCCAGTCTTCTGCCCTGATCAACCAGGCTAGCAGGCAAATAGCCAACAGGCAGAGGGTCTGCCAGTCAAGGGGCTCCATCTGGAGCTGAGGGTGCTGCCTGAGAACGCCACTGTGTGGGCTGCTAGCAAGCATGGCCCTCGTGGTCATAGGCCTCACTGGAGCCTGCTCTCTCAGTTGAGAACTTCAACTCCACAGAGTTGTAAGGTGGGAAGCCTGCTCACCTGCCTATGGTTGTGCACACATGTGAGTGAGGTGCAACTGTTCTTACATGTAACTCAGTTTTCCTTAGTTGAGATGGGGGCCCTGCTCGACCAGCTATGAGCTGTAGAGAATACAGAACTGCTTCCAGGGATGTCACAGAAATTGTGAGGAGTCCTCACCAGAATAACTTGAAGCTTATTTTTTAAGTGCCAAAGCACAGGCTTTCAGTTAGCAAATAACACTCTCTAAGTGACTTGTGTGGACACTAGAGTAGGGAAGAGGTGGAGGAGAGAAGCAGAAGCCATTTAGAAAGAGAAGACCTTCAGCCTTAGGATCTCAAGTATCCTAAAGATGGAGTTGTTTTCTGGATGGTGACGGGAATTTTAAGGGGCCAGAGGATGGCTAACAGTTGTGGCAATAACTGAAGTGAACTTTATAACAACAATCCTTTCTGAGAGCTACTACAAGCCTAATTTTACATTCACCATGAAATCCTTATATGTCTGTAGGTTGTCTACGAGGGATGCCTATGACTGGAAATACAGCCTCTGATTTGAATGGAGGACAGCCTTGTGGCTGAGCTCAAATGGGTTCAGTGGTACAGAGACGGTCAATAGGCTGTGGTGTGGCCCCATCTTTCAGTTCTGTTGAATGAGTTCTGTTGAATGTTGAATGACTGGTGAAATCAATGGGATTTACTATTTTCAGAGTGAGGAATTTGTTCTCTTGTCAACCTTACCTTTTAGTGTAGGTTTACATTTTTTTTAAAGCCCACTCTAATAACAGCTCTTAAATGCTTTGAGCACCCCTTCTAGCCTGCCGTCCAAAGGTAAGGGGAAAAGATGGTAAACAGGACAAAGTAGTTCTTTGGGGCAATTCCGATCTCCGTTATCAGGATACCAGCAGTCAGGTTCAGTAGTGTCAGACTACCAAACATGAATCAGCAGTGCTGGTGCGATTCAGCAGAAACTGACAGGCATCTGCAGAACCTCCATGCGTCAGCTGGGGTGACCAGGTCCAGCTGGAATGCCTTGAGAAGCAGTCTGCATTGCCTCTTAATGAAATGAACATCAGTGAACACTTGAGACCGACAAAGCGTCACACAGCTAACTATGTAAGTGCCCCGTGGCTGTCCACGGAGCCTATTTATACTTTCTCCATGCATCAAGTATCCTCTCAGGGTCTTGCCTCAGCGAAACATCACATAAGTCTGCACTATATGATACAACTGGAAACTTCTACTTCCCTTTAGTGATGCCATGGATATTAACCACCTGCTAAGCAGGCTATGGTTAAGAAGTCGAGGGAGAAGCACTACAGGCCCTAGTCTTGAGGTGCCCAATATTGAGGTAGTAGAAAGGGGAACCATGGGTGTATTAGCAATGCAAGAGAACCACCCAATGGAACTTAGCTTGGAAAAGGCTGGGAGCGCTCAAGCTCCAGTGGCTTGGATCTTGTCAGGAAAGCTCTTTGCTGAGACTTCCCCGAAATGGTTGACTAAGTATTCCACTTGGCTGTCAAGCTACTTTGAGTTGTTAGAAATTGAGACGTAGTCAGCACAGGCAAAACCCTTCCTCTCCCCATTTCAAAATAAAGAAAAGAAAAGAAATAATTAAACTTCACAATGAGAAATTTGTCTATTGAAGGTGTTGCCATGACTGGAAAAGAAGAACTAGTCAAACACTGGGACACTTTGATTTTATAATAAGGAAATATTTATTCACCACTGCTCATCTTCCCATAATTTGTCTCCAGCCGCTGGGAAGCTCCAGCACCACTGCTGTTTGTAGATCAGAATGTCATATGATCTCCAGCCATTTGAGTCTTGTTTCATATAAAGATTTATTTATTTATTTATTTATTTATTTAATTCATTCATTTATTTATTCATTTATTTATCTAATGGATATGAGTACACTGTCACTCTCTTCAGACACACCAGAAAAGGGCAGCAGACCCCATTACAGATGGTTGTGAGCCACCATATGGTTGCTGGGAATTGAACTCAGGACCTCGGGAAAGCAGCCAGTGCTCTTAACCATTGAGCCATCTCTCCAGTCTCAATTCTTATATTTTTGTGTTAGTCTGTGCATGTGTCTGTATTCAAAGTGCATTTTTTTTCTCTTGTCTTTCTTAGATCAATTTAAAGGTGTTAGTTTTGAACCCCAGAAGGGATGGAAGCCATATTACTTTTCCCTGTGGGGTGCAGATTTGCTTTATGAATGTGGATACTTAGTAGTTTCTACATTTTTTGTTAAGGTACAAGTGTCTTATCAGGACAGTTTGGAAATGTCTTCTTACATTCTGCAGCTTGTTTTGAGACATTCAGTAAGGCACAAATGTTAAGCATTTATACTTCATCAAATTTATCTAGTTTCCTCATCCACTTTCCATAGTGATGCTGTACCTACAGAACCATCCGGACCCCAAAGCCATGAATATTTAATACTGTTGTATTTGCCTCCTCCCATTTTATAGTTGGTATTCTTATTTAGCTCTGTGATTCATTTTGAGTTATTTTTACATTTTTATAAAGTGTGAGGTAAGGGTCCAGCTTCTTTGGCATGGAGATATCCAGTTGTCTGGGCACAGTTTATCTTGGCATCTAATCAAGAACAACGTATATACAAAGAAACACAAGCAAGCAAAAGACCCCAAATTTTCTCTAACGTTCAGGGAGCTATTCCTGAGCTCACTTTTATTCCATTGATCCGTAGAACTGAATCACACTGTATAGCGTAGTTCTGTAGTGAGCTTTGAAATCAGGAAACTTTCTGAAGATCGTTCTGACTGTTCTCTTGTTTCGCAGTCTCCACAGATGATAGGACCACTTGACTCTTTTCTGGGGATTTGACAAGGTGTTTGTTGGGTCTTTAGAGCAGATTGAGCATGCTGCCACGTGTTCTGGCTCCTGTTTTATGAACATGAGAAATCTTTCCATTCATTTACATCTTTGAAAACTAAAACGAAATGAAATAAAAACTCCAATGTTGGTAAAATAGTCTTGAGTTTTATACATTGTGTCAGGATTCTGCAGACAAACAGAACATGTTCTAGCAATTAGCACCATAATTATAAACAGCATGCGGTACCGCAAAAGAAGGAGGAGTCACGGGTGCTTTAAAAAAGTGGAATGTGAAGACTGGAGGACCACGGGGCTGATGGGAGGGAGGGATGGGAGATAAGGAGCATCAGCATCCAAGAGCAACTCACGTCCCAGCTCACAGTTCAGATACCGTCTACAGCTCACATAACCTTGGGAAACATTCTAAGTAGTCCCATGTTGTGTAATTTAAGTAAAAAAAAAAAAAAATCCAGAATTGACAAATCCTGAAAGGAGATGAACAGTTGTCTAGAGCTACAGGAGTGGGTGGGGCTTAGGACATAGGTGAGGGTTGGGTTGTGGAGAAATGAAAGTGACTGCCATTGAACACTGGTTTCTTTTTGTTGGACATGCTGAAAGAGAGCTCAGTACCAACGGGACAAGATGACAGTGAGGACAGAGAAGAAGAGAAAGCCCAGGGGCTGTGATCAACTAGGAACTTAAATGCAAAATTGGGGAGACAGCTAGACAGAGGGTCTCTGTGCTCTGAGACGTGAAAAAGAGGTTTATATGCTAAGCTAGACACAGGCCAGCTGTGGCCAACTGCACTTAGACCTGAAACTTCTCAAAACATGTTAACATGTCTGATGTGAGTGAAAAGATCTAGGCCACTGGTTCTTAGCCTTCCAAATGCTAAACCCTCTAATAGAGTTCCTCATGTGGTGAATCTCAACCATAGAATTATATTGTTGCTACTTCATAACTAGTAGCATATTTCAAACTAGTTATTTTGCTACTGTTAAGAATTATAATGTAAATATCTAATATGCAGGATATATAATATGTGGCTTACAACTCACAAGTTGAGAACCACTGGGCTAGGTCATCACTGCCAGCATGAGACATGTGGGCTGGTTGTATGTGGTTTTCGTTTGTTTGTTTTACATTTTTCTTTTACTTTTGCAATTATAATCACATCATTTCATTTCATTCCTTTCCTTCCTATAAACTCATTCCTATATGTCTCCTTGCTCTTTTTCAAATTTGTGGCCTATTTTTTGTTATTGTTGTTACATGCACATACGTATATGTATATACATACATATTTTTAAATACAATCTGATCAGTCTGCATAATGTTACTTATATGTACATTTCCAGGACTGATTATTTGGCATTAAATACCAGTTAACTGGTGTGATCTTTTCCAGAGAAGACCGTTTCTCTGCCCATAATCTTCTCCTCTGTATCCTTGTTCTTGACGTACTAGAAAAGCCCAGAGACCTAAGGTAGAACCAAACATGACTGGGGAAAAAAATCAATGAAGTGATTCCTAATGATATTCTGCTATCTTCATAGATTTGTGCCTCGTTCAGTCATCAACAGAGAAGTCTCCTCTGACGGCAAATGAGAGCAAGTGCAGAGACCCATAGCATGACATTATACGGAGAGTCTACATGAGCGGCACCCACTGGGTCCCTTCCCTTAGATATCACAGAACCCTGCTGAAGTAGAAGAGGAAAGATTGTTGGAGTCTGGGGGTGATGGAGGATGCCAAAAGATGGCCCACAAAATCAACTAAGCAGGGCTTGCATGGACTCACAGAGACTGAAGTGCAAGGTCCTGGATGGGTCTCCACAAGGTACTCTGTATATATGTCTGTCAGATTGGTGGTTTTGTAGGACTCCTAATAGTGAGACCAGTGTGTCTCTGACTCTTTTGCCTGGCCTCAAGACTCTTGTTTTCCTAATGGGTTGCCTTGCTCAGCCTCAATATGAGGTCTTTTACCCTGTCTTGTTTTGTCCTGTTTGGCTGTCCTCTCTTGTCTTGGAGGCCTTCTCTTTTCTGAAGAGGAAATGGAGGGGGAGTGGATCTGGGAAAGAAGGGAGGTGGGGAGAGCTAGGTGGAGTGGAGAGAGGGGAAGTGGCTGAGATGTATGAGAGAACAATCTATTTTTTAAAAAGCTATTGATTAGTATGAGTTGATTCTGTATCCTGCCACATTGCTGAATTTGTTTATGATTTCTATACATTTCCAATGCACAGTATCATGTCCTCTGAAATAGGGATAGTTTGACTTCTTTCTATACTTGTATTCCTTTAATGTTCCTGTCACTCTTATTGCTAGTACTAGTGTTGGAGCACCATATTGATACTGAGTAGAAATAGTGGACACCCCTGAATTCTGACTCCAGTAGGATTGCTTCACAATTTTCTCCAATTTGGATGATGTTGGCTATGGGCTTTTCTTATTCAGCTTTAATTATGTTGAGGTGTGTTACATATAGCCCAGATTCTCTAGTATTTTTTTTTTAACATGAAGACATATTGGATTTTGTCAAGAGCCTTTTCTACATCTATGGAAATTATCATATGATTTTTTTTCTTTAAGTCCATTTACATGGGTTATTAAATTATTGACTTGCATATATCAAAATCACCCTACACTTCAGAAATAAATCCAACTCAACATGGTGGGGTAATCTTTTTGACAAATGTCTGTATTCGTTTTGCAAGTATTTTATTAAGCATTTTTGTTTCTGTATTCAACAGGGATATTTGCCTTGTGCTGGCTAGTCTTATGTCAACTTGACACACAAACTAGAATTATCTGAAAGGAGGGAACCTTAATTGAGAAAATACCTCCCTTAAAATTTGGCTATATTTCTGAGTTCGAGGCCAGCCTGGTCTACAGAGTGAGTTCCAGGACAGCCAGGGCTACACAGAGAAACCCTGTCTCGAAAAAGAAAAAAAAAAATTGGCTATAAATGGAAAGATCTATACTCAATGAATCAGCAGGATTAAAATAGTAAAAATGGCCATCCTACCAAAAGCAATCTAC
The DNA here is from genome assembly GCF_011762505.2 of Arvicanthis niloticus. NCBI lineage: Eukaryota > Metazoa > Chordata > Mammalia > Rodentia > Muridae > Arvicanthis > Arvicanthis niloticus. The sequence goes on along the minus strand of NC_133433.1, from coordinate 32,057,874 downwards.
AGATTCTATGCAATTCCCATCAAAATTCCAACACAATTCTTTACAGACCTTGAAAGAACAATACTCAACTTGATTTGGGAAAAAAAAAAAAAAACAGGATAGCTAAATCAATCCTGTACAATAAAAGAACTTCTGGACGTATCACCTTCCCTGATTTTAAGCTGTACTTCCCTGTATAACCCTGTATTTCAAAGCAATAGAAATTGAAAGCAACATGGTATTGTCATTAAAACAGAAAGGTTGCTCAATGTGATCAAATCAAAGAAAAGGAAGTAAACCCACACACCTATAAACACTTGATTCATTGCCAAAAAAGTAAAACCTATACAATAGAAAATAAAAATCATCTTCAACAAAGGGTGCTGGTCTAACTAGGTGTCTGCTTGTAGAAGATTGCAAATAGGTCCATATCTATCACCTTGCACAAAACTCAAGTCCAAGTGGATCAAAGACCTTAACACGAAACCTGATACACTGAACCTATAAAAAGAGAAGGTGGAGAATAGCCTTGAACAAATTCTCATAGGAGACAATTTCTTGAACAGAATACCAACAGCTCAGGCACTAAAATCAACTATTGATAAATGGGAGACTTCATGAAATTGAAAAGCTTTTGTAAGGCAAAGGACACCATCAAAAAAAAACCAAAACAAACAAACAAAAAAAAACCAAAATGGCAGCTTACACAATGGAAAAAGATTTTTGCCAACTCAACATTTGATAAAGCTATCTAAAATATATAAAGAACTCAAAAAACTAGACATCAACAAAACACATAACTCAGTTAAAAATGGGATTCAGATCTAAACAGAATTCTCGGCAGAAGAATCTCTAATGGCCAAGAAGCACTTAAAGAAATGTTCAACATCCTTAGTCATCAGGGAAATGTAAATCAAAATGACTCTGAGACTCCATCTTGCACCTGTCAAAATTGCTAAGATCCAAAACTCAAGTAACAGCTCATGCTGGAGAAGGTGTAGAACAAGGTAGACACTCTTTCATTGCCCATGGGAGTACAAACTTGTTCAACCACTCTGGAACTCAGTTTGGTGGTTTCTCAGAAAATTGGCATATAGCCAAATGATGTTGTTCCTCCATACCACAAGGACATTTGTTCAACTATGTTTATAGCAGCTTTATTCATAATAGCCCCAAACCAGAAACAACCTAGATGTCCCTCAGCTGAAAAAATGGATAAAGAAATTGTGTTACATTTACACTGTAGAGTATACTCAGCCGTTAAAAAATAATGAATGACATCATGAAATTTGCAGGCAAATGGATGGACCATCCTGAATAAAGTAACCCAGACCTAAAAAGATAAACATGGTATGTGCTCACTTATAAGTGGATATTTCTGGAGAAACCCTGCTAATTAGAGTTGGAGTCTAACATTATCAGAAAGCCCTGAACTTGGTGCAAAATGTTGGACTCCCTTTACCATTAGGGCTTCTCCTTCTGTGACCTTGTCTGGGGAGCTCAAAACTGCTTTACCCTTTACCTGTGGAATGCCACATAGCCTTGGTTAGATTACAGGTTCAAGTTCCTTTCTCCTGATAAGAACCAGTTCTGCAAGCACCTGAGATTCCTGGAATGCCTCACCCCATGCTAATGAGGTATCTCAGTACCTTAAACTTCAGCCAATGACCTTCGCCCACCCTAGATATTCCTACTTCCTTCCCCCAAACTGTATAACCCTTGATTCACCCCAAATAAAGGATGATCTGTCTCCCCAAAGCTGATCCTGGAATGTGTCACCATTTTGAAACCCTGTACATTGACTGGGCTGGTGGCCAATGATCCCAGGGAGAAGGAAGGCCCACAGATATTAGCCATAAAGTACAGGATAACCATGCTACAAACCACAGACACAGAAGGCCAAGTAACAAGGCCCAAGGTAGGATGCTTAAATCTCACTAAGAAGGGGAAATAGATCAGACATTGAGAGTGGATGGAGGGAGGGACTGGGTAGAGGGATGAGTGGGGATGGGAACAAGGGGCAAATACTGGGAAAGACAATTGGATTTGGGGATTGGAGGGCATCTCTGTAATGAGCTAGAAACCTAGAACAATGGAAACTAACAGGAATCTATGAGGATTGTCCTAGCTAAGGCTCCTAGCGGTGAGGAATATGGAACCTGAACCAGCCATGTCCTGTAACCAGGCAAGACTTCCAATGGAGGGATCGGGACACCAACCCAGCCAAAAGACCTTAGACCCACAGAATTTGAGGGTAAGGGTCAACCAGTGACTGGCCCAGCTTGAGACTTATACCATTGAGAGGAAGCCCACCCCTGACACTATGAATGATATTCTGTTATATTTGAAGAAAAGAGCGTAGTATAACTGTCTTCAGAGAAGCTTTACCCAGCAACTGATGAAAACTTATGCAGAGACCCACAGCTGACCCTTAAGTGGAGCTTGAGGAATCCTGTGGAAGAGAGGGAGGAAGGATTGAAGGAGCAGGAGGGGTCAAGAACACCATAAGAAAACTCACAGCATCAACTAACCGGGGCACAATAGGGGCTCACAGAGAATGAACTGTTAACCAGAGAGCATATGCATGGGACAGACCTAGGCCCTCTGCACATATGTAACAGTTGTACAGCTGGGTCTTCATGTGGAATGCCTAAAGCCGGAGCAGGGGCTGTTTCTGACTTCACTGCTGCCTTTGGATCCTTTTCCCACTACTGGCTGCATCTAGCCTCAATACAAGAAGATGCACTTCTAACTACAACTTGCTATGCTGCGGTTGGTTGATATCCATGGGAGACCTCCTTTTTTTTTTTTAAAGGAGAAGGGGAGGAGGAATAAATGGGTAGAGGGAGGGGAGGTAAGTGGGAGGAACTGAGAAGGCAGGAGGGAGGGGAAGCTTCAGTCAGGATGTAAAGTACATAAATAATCTAATAAAAAAGATTCAGCTATAAGGTATTTTCTTAATTAGTGATTGATGGGAGAGGGACCAACCCGTTTTGGGTGGTACCATTCCTGATCAGGTGGTCCATGATTCTATGAGAAAGCAGGCTGAGCAAGTCTTAGAGAGCAAGCCAGTAAGCAGCACCCCTCCATGGCCTCTGCATCAGCTCCTGCCTCCAGGCTCCTGCTCTGAGTTTCTGTCCTGACATTCTTTGATAATGAACAACAATACGGAAGTGTCAGCCAAGTAAACCCTATTTCCCCCAACTTGGGTTCTAGTCATGGTGTTTTTGAAGCAGCAATAGAAACCCAAGACAAGTTGGTACCGGCCTTGTGAGATATTATTGCTGTGATGGACCCAACTCTGTTTTGGAGAAGATTGTAGAAGAACTTTGAAACTTTGGACTAGAAAAGCCAGTATGTGTTGAAATCTCAGAGGGCTGCTTTTGTAGGAACTTGGAAGATAATAATGTTGAGAACAGTACAGAAGATGGAGGCCATACTTGTGAAGTTTCAGAAGGAGCTTTAAAACTTCTCCCAGGCCATTTTCTCTTTTCAGTTAAGATTCTGTCATTCAAGTCAGCTGGGGCTGAAGAGTCAGGTGTGTTTAACAAGAGACCAGCACCACTGAAATGAAACCTTCATGTTAGCGGTTAGCTGGAGCTAAAAAATTAGCAACGATTAAGAAGAAACCAGCATCAATCACTGAGGTCTAATTTTCATAGAGTGTTTTGTGAGAGCACACAGAAACTGTGTTCTGAAAGCAACCAAGGTTGTTCTACTTTGTGCTGGCAGATGAACTTGGTAGTATAACAGTCACACAGGTGGTCCTGGTTTTAAAAGCCTAAAGGGGTCATGGGAAGAAGCTGAGGCTTGGCACTGAGAGAGGGCATTGGTGAAGCTGCAGCCTCACCGGTAGTTGAAAGCCCAAGAAGTTGAGGCTTGGCTCCCTGAAGACAGATGTTGAGAAGCTGTGGGAGAAAGTGCAGCCCAGTTGCAGAAGACCCCAGCAGTTTTGGAGATACCAGTATCATGGGATGAGCACCAAGAACAGCAGCAGTGGAGTGGAGCCAGTTGGAGCCTGGCGACAAGCTGTGTGCTACAGAGGGCAGAAGTGGAGAAGAAACCCAAGCTCCTTGAAGGATCCCAGGAGATCATGAGTGAATCCAAGATAATTGGGCATTGAGTTATTTATATTGTTGGAGTTTGGTTTTGCTTGGTTCATATAACTGTGCCCTGGTTCTTCCCTCTTGAAGAAGCTATTTAACTTAATTTTGATTTTTACAGAAGTATACAGTTGACTTTGAACTTTTAAAAAGTGATTTTATTTTCATAGAAATAAAATATTCTCTCTCTCTCTCTCTCTCTCTCTCTCTCTCTCTCTCTCTCTGTCTCTCTCTCTTTGGTTTTTCAAGACAGGGTTTCTCCATGTCCTAGAATTCACTCTGTAGACTGTAGGCTCTGTAGACTGAGTTCAAGGTCATAGAGGTCTGCCTGCCTCTGCCTCTCTGCCTCTCTGCCTCTCTGCCTCTCTGCCTCTCTGCCTCTCTGCCTCTCTGCCTCTCTGCCTCTCTGCCGTGCTAAGATTAAAGGCATGTACCACTGCCACCACCTAGCCCTATTTTTTTTTGTTTTGTTTTGTTTTGTTTTGAGACAGGGTTTCTCTGTATAGCTCTGACTTTCCTGGAATTCAGTCTGTAGACCAGGCTGACCTGGAGCTCTCAGAGATCTGCCTGCTTCTGCCTTGCTAGTGCTGGAATTAAAGCATCATTCAACTTGAGATTGGATACTTTCTTTCTTTCTTTCCTTCATTCTTTTTTTTTTTTTTTTTTTTTTTTGATACTTTCAAGAGACTGAAATTTTAATGTGTTTGAATTCGTAAAGACTGGGAGACTTTTAAAGTTATCTATGTTTTTAATGTGAGATCTTGGGGATGAATAAGAAAGGAAAGGTGTGGCTCAATAGTGATGTGCTTGTGTGTCAAGGTAACAAGAGGTCAGTTGTACTGGCTAGCCTTATGTCAGCCTGACAAACAAGAATTTTCTGAAAGAAGGGAATCTTAACTGAGAAAATGCCTCTGTAAGATCTGACCGTAAGGCATTTTCTTAATTAATGAGTGACTGGGGAGGTCCCAGTCCACTGTAGCTGGTGACATCCCTGGGCAGGGAGTCCTGGGTTCTACAAGCAGGCAGAGCAAGCTATGGAAAGCAAGGCAATAAACAACACACACACACACACACACACACATAAACACACACACACACACACACACACACACACACACACACACCCTCTGATGCCTCCATCAGTTCCTGCCTCTAGATTCCTGCCTGTTTGAGTTCCTGTCCTGACTTCTAAAATGCTGAATAGCATATGGAAGTGTAAAAATAAAACAAATAAACCCTTTCCTCCCCAACTTGCTTTTTTGGTCATGGTGGTTTTGATGCAGAAATAGGAACACTAACTAAGAATCCCTGTAGATGTGTCTGTCTGTCTGTCTATCTATCTATCTATCTATCTATCTATCTATCTATCTATCCATCTATCATCTATATCTATTTTGTTGTGTCTTTGCCTGGTGTTGGTATTGGAGTGATACTAGCTTTATAGAAGGAGTTTGGTCATGATGCTTCAGTTTCTTTTTCATTGTTGATGAGGTTTGTTAATAGTTTAAGGACTGGTGGTCCTCTTTGAGTGTCTGGTAGAATTCTGTGAATTCAACTGGCCCCTCTTTTAAGCTAGAAGTGTTTTTATTTACCATTTAGTCTCCTCAGTTATTACGAGTCTTTATAGATTCTTGACTTCCTGGTTTAATTTTTATACTTTGGCTGAATTTTAGATATTTATCTATTTCTATTAGGTTTTCTGGCTTAATAAAGTACTTAAAATAAATACTTAAAATATTTTCTTATAGAATTCTGAATTTCTTTGGCATCTGTTGTAATGTTTCTCTGTTCATTTCTGATTCTTTAATTTTGAGGTACCTCTTTCTTTGTTTACTTGTGACAAATGTCTGTTATCTTATGTTTTGAGAAAAAACAGCTCTTAGATTCTTTGTATTGTTTTCTTTATTTCTACTTTATTAGTTCCTCTGATTTTTACTGTTTCTTGATATTACTTGGGTTTGGGTTTGGGTTTGGTTTGTTCTTGTTCTTTCAAACTTTTGAGTTACAACATTAAATCATTTTGTGTGTGTGTGTGTGTGTGCTCTTATTTTTTATGGTTGCCACTGAGATCTGTTGGGAGCTGACTTTTAGCAGAAAGCAGCTATCAGCTTTGCAGTCATCTTGAGCCATATACCCTGACGTGAGACTTGTTTTTCAACAGCCTACAACAGCTGAAGCACACTCTGATATCCAACATATTTTGTTTTGCTGTTTACTGCCCCCAGCTGCAAGGCACATGTGGTAGCCACGCCTGCAAGGCATGTAGTTCACGTGCTGTCCACATGCTGTCCACGTGCTATCCATGCCATACATGCCTATAAGGTGCACGTGGTATCCATGCCTGTAAGGCTTAAGTCATATCAACACCTACAAGGCACATGGCAAAAGTGTATAAATACCCCAGATTTCCCTTCAATAAACGAGACTTGAGACTTGATCAGAACCTCGGTCTTGTCTCCATTCTTCCCGTCTCTTCCCCTTTACTCTCTCTCTCTCTCTCTCTCTCTCTCTCTCTCTCTCTCTCTCTCTCTCAACCCTGACCTGAAGACCGGAGTGGCAGCTTGGGCCGGGAAACAGTGGCCGCCAAGTGCAGAACAGAGCGGGCAGCAACAAAGATCGATTAATTTCCCCCCACAGTACTGCTTCTAACATGTCCTAAAGATTTTGGTGTGTTTTCATTTTCATTTAGTTTCAGGAATTAAAATAAAAATACTTGAAGTTTTATTTTTTGGTTTTTGTTTGTTTGTTTGTTTTGTTTGTTTTTTTGTTATGTGTACTTAGCGTTTTAACTATGATAGGCTATGAGGATTTTCTTTTCTGCTCTAGTCTATTTGGTGTTTTGTGTTTTGCTCCTTTTGTCTGTATGGATGTATATTTTTCTTAGTCTGGGGAAATCTATAATCTTATTGAAGATCTGGTCTATACCATTGACCTGGGATTCTTCTCCATTATATATTCCTATAAGTCAAAGGATTGATTTTTCCATGGTGTCCCACCTTTCCTGTGATTACTTTTTTTCATATTCATTGTTTATTTGGCCTAGATTCTCTACTTTATCTTGAAGTCTTTGGAAGACTTTTCCAGTTAGTAGGCTTTTCAATTCCCTCTTCTTTTCATCATGAGTTCTCGGCAGTGTTTTTTTCTTTCCCCTCCTGATTGAATTCTGTTCTTTATCCAGGTTTGTCTTTCCATTTTCATCAGCCTTCTGTTTATATTTTCTTGGGCATCACTCGGGTTGGGTGGTGGTGGTGGTGGTTGGTAGTTTTCTCTTTGGTGTTGTTGTTGTTCTCTTGTGTTTCTTGTACTTAAATTCACTGAGCTATTTTTTTGTGTGTCTTTTTTAAACTCTTAGAATTCTTTCGCGAAGTTTAAGTTTGTTCTTTTAAATTCTGTATCCTGGAGTTCATCTAGGTAACATTCATTGGTAATCATTTCTGCAGAAATGATAGATTTTGGAGAGAAGGTACTGGTTTGATTTTTCATATTGTTTGTATTTTGGTAAAGAGACCTGGGCATGTGGACTTCTTTTCCTAGTATAAGTCTGATGTGGACAGCTCAGGTTGAGGCAGAAGAGAGAAGGTGCAGGTAGGTTAGGCCTAGAAGTTGGAAATGGCTTGAGCAGAATAAAATCGGATAGACTGTGCTAGTGTAAAGGATGTGACTTCTGGTCAAAGCCTGGCTGGCTGGGTGGAAAGGCTGGGTGTAATGTGAGGAGGGCCTGTTGTTTGGAGATAGTTAAGAGTGAGTCCTTGCTGAAACTTAGAGATTGATTGTAGTGCAATCAGGGGAGGCCAGTCTAGGCTTGAGCACTGATGTGAGACCCAGGCTAGATCTGTCATATTGGGAAGAAGGCATGGATGAGAAGGTCAGGGAGAATCAGTGGGTCAGACCCTGGAGAAGGAAGTGGGGAGCCTGTCTGGGTGGTGATATTGCTTGTGGAGCAGAAGGGACCTATGAGTGGTTGCAGGTACTGTGGGTCCTGCTACAGTGGTCAGACTATGCTAGGGCACTGGATGTGGGACACGACACAGGGTAGATCTAGCAGGATGGGAGAGTGAGTGAATAGGGAGGTTAGGGAGACCTGCCAGGCTAGGCCCTAGAGAAAGATTTCCAGGTCTGGTTGGAAGGAAAGGTTAGATGCTATTCCCCAGCTGTTTTGATTATGTTTCTCTTCCATTTAGTTTGGAATATTGATCCCATGTCACTTGTGAATAAACTCCTGTTTACAAACAAGATGACTGTTTTCATGTCAAACCAGATCTCTGCAGTGTTCCAAAGCTGGGTGTGGGGATGGCAATGTGGCTCTCAACAAGTGCAGATATCGAAAAACTCTGACATGCACACTTTAATACAGTGGAGCAACCAGTGCATGCCTATGTAAATGAATGTATAAAAGTAGAGAGACAGGTTGAATTAGTTATCCTCCTGAATCGTTTATCCGTTGTTGAGTGATGGCAGCAATCTTCTCACAGAAGCCCCCTACCTCCTGCATTTTACAGACGAGAAAATTGACCCTTCAGTTAAGCCCTTGTTTCAGGTCACAATAGCTTATGAATGACTGGTTCAGGATTTCAAGGGAGGCAGTGTGGGAGTAAAGTCTTAAGGCCAACCATGAACTCTCTTAGCTGAGATGTCTTATTTCTAGTTAACCCCTGATCACTCCATTTTAAAATCCCATGTCCATTTTTTTTTTTTTTTTTTTTTTTTTGGACTGGTGTAAAAAGTGTAAGTGGAGGCCAAAAGCTGCTTAAGTAACATCAATGGCCCTATAAAGCTGAGCATCCTGACAGAAACAGAACAAGCCATGGAGCCTTATGTGTGTGAGTGCTTTTCTCTGTGTGGACACATCATTTAAGAGAATTTATGTCTAGGAACTTATTCCTTAAAAGACTTGAAATGGGTGGTTTAAAACAATGATTTTTGTGCTGCATTGAATTAAGGCAGGGGCATGCGGCTCTATTTTCCTTTCCAAAAAAAAACCTCTTGCCATCTGGTTCTCAGTCCCTTTGACATAGTTTTCAGGCTATGAAATCTGGTACATCTTTATGAAGCTCAAGATTGACCTTGAAGAGGGAAAAGTCTTATTTTATTATGCTGACACCACACATCATAACTCTTATTTTGCTCAGAGATCTCACTCAGTGTCATCACCAACATGTGCAACAAGAGCTACGTCACGTTTATGGCTCGGGTATTCCTTTTATTTCCAGTTACAGTTTTCCCATAAAATCTGTATTGAAAAGAATCTCCATGCAGTCATTGAATGTTATTGCTTGGAACAGAAATGCTAAAACAATCTGCTTACTTAGAATCTTGAGTTTTTCCAACATTTTAAGTGTCTCAGTCCCTCAAGAAATAGCTTTACAGCCAGAGCGGTAGTAACATATAGCCGTGGCTTTTCCTGCCATGTATTTTATGAGGTTGTGTTATATTATATAATATATTTTGTATCTCCTTCCTTGTATTAGAGTACAGTGAGTAAATAATTCTATTTTGAATCTTCCCTCCCAGATATATTTCAGCTATGACTGACATTTTTTGAGGTTCATCTTTTAAATTTTCTCCTAAAGGACCAATGATAGTCCAAGACAGAGCCTATGCACTATGAAAAGATCCCAAAGACATTTGTGTGCCCATTTTTAAAATAAGATGCCATTTGTTTTCTATTTATCATCTTTATGTGCAAGGTTGTCATGTTGGACAGGGGTCAATTTAGTCTTTATCACTGGCTGAAAGACTGAGACACTGCTCTAGGAAGCCGTGACCAGGAGAACCAGTGGCTCCATTGAGAGACCTAGGAGGTCAAGTCCTGGAAACAAGATCCCATGGAACAGGAAGCAGTGTGTAAGGGAAGTGGCTAAGGTCAAAGTCCTGGGGGGAGGGGAATGACAGACTAGCAGAGTAGGGAGAGAGGGAAGAGGGACTTGGGTGTTTTCCATAAAGGCAGCTGAGCTAGCTATGGCTTGGTATGTAAAATTTGGAACGGTATAGTAAGCATGAATTTGGCCAAGGATTAGGTTCGCATTAGAGCAGGTTTTGAGTATATGAGTTAACATCTGTGTCTGAGCTTTTCACCATTTAAATGAGTATCACTGCAATTACCTCGATGCCATTACAGTAACTGTCCCCCAATGCCATAGATGCTTTCTATAGGTACTCCTGCTTGACCCACAGTACAGTCCAGCAAGGACTAAACTGCTATGCTCATTGTTCTAAAACAGGGTCTTACTTTCTATCCCTGACTTACTGGATACTTGCTTTGTAGACCAGACTGGCCTTGAAATCGCAGAGGTCTGCCTGCCTCTGCCTTCTGAGTACCAAAATTAAAAGCATGTTCTTCCACCAAGGGCCCCAGCTAGTCTCATTTTCATGGATAGGGAAGCAAAGCTCAGAAAAGATGAATAATTTTTTTAAGGTTCTTTCTTATGGCTGAAAAATAATTGAGCCAGGATTTTAGTCCATGTTGTCAAATACCAGATCATCCGACCCCTAGGTGAATGAGTTGGTACTCTTATCATTAAAGGAAACCTAGGACTTAACATCTCTAGGGAAGAGGTCTTAGAACTTGGATTTGGATCTACCTCACTCACTAGGCTATGCAACAGTGCTCTATGGCCTTGCTATTTAGCTATTGTCTGTGGCCTGGAGACAGTGTCAGCAGCAGCCTCCTTACTGGAGTTTATGAGAAATACAAATTCTTAATCCCCACCATAGACTTGTCTTCCTGTATTAGAATCTATCCTCCAACAAGATCCTCATGGGTTTGATCTCCTCATTAGAGACTGGGAAAATGGTCTTATTTCCCATGCTTGACTAGTGATTTGAGAGTCCAATGTACCACATGTGTCTTCCTTGTTAATGAAGTACAAGCTGGTGTTCTTGATGGACTTCTCGTGGAGCACTTTGCTTTCCATCTATTGCACGGAGCTCTTATGCTGTTTCTTGGTGAGCAACATTTCCTGCTGACTCTTCCTTTCCTTAAATGTACATTGCTGTGGAATTTTTGTCTTACCTCTACAACACCTCAGTTTTGCAGGAGGTATACATTTGGTCTGAAGGAAATCTATGACTTTGAGAAATTAAGCCTTATGGGTGTAAATTTTGGGGGGTGTAAAATTTATATTGTTATAATTATTAACACATATTGATGGTACAAATTAATGGGTTCCACTGTAGAATTTGCATACATGCATCGGTCACATCCTGATCTCACGTACATTCTCCTTTGACTTCCTTGCCTTACGGCTCAATTCCCCGGGGTCTCCCTCTTATATCTAATACCCTCCCACACCCACACTTTCAGATCCCTCCCTATCCTTTTTCCTCTTCCTTTCCCTTCCCTTCCTCCTTTATCACATTTTACACACGTGAGATAAAACACGATACTTGGTTTTATTTTTCTCAATATGTTATTTTTTATGTTCTATCCATTTTCTTACAAATTACATGATTTCATTATTCTCATGACTTAATAACACTTGATTGTGTATACATACTCTATTTTCTTCTGTTGATAGATATCTACGCTTATTCTACATCTCAGTCCTAATAGAATTTGCATACATGCATGGAAGTACTTCTTTTATATGCTAGCTCATATTCTTTACACATATGTTCAGGAGTGGTATGTCTGGAACATATGGTAGTTTTGTAGTTTTGTTTTTTGAGAAACTCTCATAACTGATTTCCAATGTTGCAGCACAAATTGACATTCCCATCAATAGTATATAAGGATACTTCTTCTCCACATCCTCACCATAATTTGTTATTTATTTGCTTATTCATTATTTATTTATTTATTTTTGTTAGTAGCCCTTCAGGCTAGTGTGGAGTGGGAGTCTCAGTGTGGTTCTGATTCATGTTTCCCTGATATCTAATAAGGTAGCACAACTTTCTCTGTGCTTATTGGCCCTTTGGTCCCTTTTGGAATGGTGTTTAGAACATTTGCTCATACTTTTATTGCCATTTTAACTTATTATTTATTCTTTTACTAATTCTTTTAAAAGTTCTTTACATGTTTCAGACATTAGCCTTCTGTTGGGTAAATACCTGTCAAGATTGTCTGACTATCGGAGCACAGTGAAGAGGAAAATGATGCATCTTCTCCCATCTTTAAGCCAAGGTCATGTCTGTTCTGCTTTGCCTAGTGAACCAACCAGAGATGGAAAAAACGTTGGAAGGAAAAATATATATATACTAGATTCTGTTATTTCTTCTGCTAAATTTTTAAACATTGTAATCCTTTCAAATAAATTTCACAATAATGTTTGTTCTGCTCTAATGACAAAAATATGCTCTTAAGGAAAAGAATCACTTATTGAAAAATGAATTTAGATGTGTTCTAGTTTCCTTTTTGTTGCTGTGCTAAACATCACAACAAAAGCAACTCAAGGGAGAAGAATTTGCTTGGTTTATTCTTCCAGATCATAGTCCATCATTGAGAAAAGTCGGGGCAGGAACTCAAAGCAGGCCTGCTCCATATTTTATGCAACATTTCCTCCAGCTAGAGAACTCACTCACAGCCAAGAAGTACAGCAGGAATCACAGAGGAATGCTACTGGGTGGCTCTCTCTCGGCTTATGCTCAGCTCTATCTTACACAGCTCAGGACCGCCTATCTAAGGAACTACACTGCCCACAGTAGGGTGACAGTAGGCACACAGCTTCCTGAATCAATTAATAGTCATGGCAATCTTCATAGATATGTCCACAGGCCAATCTTATCTGGTCAACTGCTCAATTGAGACTCCCTTTTCTAGTTGACTCTTGACTGTGTCAAGTTGACAGTCAAAGCTAACTATGAGATCTAAACTCACAAAATATTAAAAGGTGGTAGAGTATTTAGATGTTCATGCTATTGAAGTCCTTGACTTCCATAGCAATAGAAATAACATATTAGTGACATTTGTAATGATACCAGGATAGTTGATGGGTGCAATTTTAACTGATACAGTAGTTTTATAGAAAGTTCTGTTTTATATATGAAAGAAAAATGTTTATTCACCAACACTTATTAAAGAGTAGTAAGTAAAAACCATCAAGATTAGTGTGATGATTTTTTTTTTCATTTACGGAGCAAGCTCATCCCTGAACAGATTATTAACAAATATGCATTTATAGCTAAAGAGGAGCATGGTGAGTCAATGAATAGGAAATCATGAAGGGGAACTGTTTAAGGGGGAGAGAGAGAGAGAGAGAGAGAGAGAGAGACAGAGACAGAGACAGAGACAGAGAGACAGAGAGAGACAGAGAGAGACAGAGACAGAGACAGAGACAGAGAATGAGAGAGAGAGAATGTGTGTGAGTCAAGGAGGGTCTAATAAAACTGACCAACAGAGTTCATGCTGGACAGTTGGGCTGGTGGGGAAGGAAGAAGACATCAGCATCATGTAAGGGTTTGTTTATTCAAACTAGCTTTTAAATCACTACTTATGACGCTTCAGAAGCCTGTCTAAAAGAGGAAAAGCAAGGAATCTTTGCCCAATGCCACTTTTCTAAATAAAAAACATACCCATCTTAATAAATACCTAATAATGGTTCTCTCTTTATACAAATTTACTCATTCTGACACCTACCTGCCTAGTGTATGTTGAAATTCAACTCAGGGGACTGTTTTGTGATCCTAGAAATAGCAGTACAAGATTTCATTTCCCTGACTGGGGTATTTTAGCTGGTGCTGGCTGTTTTTGTTTTTCATTGACCTGCAAAAAAATTCTCAGGGTTTTAGAACTGGATGGAGACTGTCCTCAACGGAATGGCTGGCAATCTGTAGACACATCTTGTTATTAGTCTTCTGCAGGGAAAGTTTGGCGATTTTTAGATGTACCCTGGTTTTACTCCTCTGCAGGGAAAGTTTGGCAATTTTTAGACGTACCCTGGTTTTACCCCTCTGCAGAATGCCCATTTTTTGCATGCCCATCCTTCATTGTTTTTACACGTTACTTCCTCAAGGAGGTCTTCCAGGCTACCATACTACTACATACTCTTGTAGTTTTCTTTCAACAACCTGTAGATCTTTTCTCAGAACTGCTTAACCACACTTGTAATAAATTCTCTCTACGTTAGTGGTGATTGTCAGAATCTGGAGACAGCTTTCATTACCACAATTGGTGTAGTTAATTGCTCTTTAGATGGACAAGATGAGAGCTCAGGCTGCCCATCAAAGTCACAAGGCTAGACCCCAATCCAAGAAACTAGGGTACAGATTTTCTTGCCTTTTACATAAAGTTACTACAGTAGCCAAGTCTGCTGGACACACTAGATTTCTAGTATGAATCAGGACTGTGGGAAATAGTAGACATTCAGGACATAGTCACTGGATTGATTTTAACTAACTGAACCAAGAAAAATGAAATGAAGAAAGGATAGCAGCCTAGTATTTTGACATAATATATGTGGTCTGCTTTTAGCTGTAAAGTGGAAATAACAGCTTCAAGTTGGAATCAGAGTATATCATACCAAGTGGACTGTACAACAGAGCACTTCTCAAAGTTTTGATTAACAGAAGTAATAATGGAACACATGAAAATTAGAGTCCATACTTAATCCCCTTCATATAATGACAAGGTTATACGATAAATCTATCCCTGTACATTGAAAACACAAGGAATCTTGACAGCTTGGTTAACTCAGAGTCCTGCAGAGTGGGGTTGTTTTCTCCTTGGATTGTAGATTGGGCTGTTGACAAGCAGCCAGGCACTTCTAGAGAGTATCACACTGTATGTTATGAACTCGGAGACAGCTCAGTGGATTCTGCTGAATGTGAATGCTTTCATAACACGGAAACGATAAATTATCCCAAGTGTAGCCATGGAAGGGTGAGGGCCATCTCTCTATCCAAGTCTGAATGTCATACTTGAATGTTGCACTGTACATGTGGGATGCTGTGTTTATTCTTATCCCCTCAAACTGTTGTTTCCACGCAGGGCAAAGGGAGGTGACACAGATGTCAGCCTGTGCCTGGGTCAGTAAAAGAAATGGTTCCAGAAAGCAAGCATGTACTTGCACAAGCTGGCCCTGAAGACCTTTCTCACACCATGCCATGGTCCCTACTAAGTTTCTAGGGAACAATTTGTCCTCTGCCCCCTCTTTCTACTGTGCCTTGAGCTTTATCTGAGTAATGTTCTGAATTATAATGACTATGCTTCAGTCATCATATTTGCTACTGAGAAACTAAAGAATAGTTTTATGGCTTCTTTTGTGTAAGGGTGATTTATGATATCGGGATCTCAATACTGTTTAATCTTAGTACCTTTAAATTTTGTTTCCCTTTGGTTTTATTTTTAAACACTTTAAAATCATGTTCCTACCTCTTCTTCCACCTTATACGTTTGGTACACATTGTCTTATAAAATAGATACCTTGAGAAATAATTTACATTGTGACTACTGAACAATTACTTTATGATACTTAGAAATCTATTTCTAGGAAAAAATATAGCATACCTTAAACACGTAAGTTTATCAAAATGGCCTCTGATGTTGCTGGACAGTATTTCTTTAGGTCAAGAGCACAATCTGTTCATGACATCCGTCACCTGCTGTTTTTCGAGCTTCATGTCTTAGGCTATCTGAGAATGTAGAACTGAAAGGAGCATTAGATCTACCCTAATCAAATTGTCTCCAAGTAATGCAGCCCATTTTCCACCTGCTCAGCTCAGTGTTTGCTCCAGGCTTGTACTGTCTGAGGATGAGGCCGTGGCTGGTAGGAAATCTCTTCTGGTCTTGGTGTTAAAAAGTAATTACTACTGAGAATTAACAACTTTCAACACACCTTTAATAAATTTTGGGGTCTGGGAAGGGGGATTGGAGACCGATAAATGAAAATTAGTCATGAAGTAGTTCCTGGCAGGTCACGGCTATTAGTCTAAGCAATTCTTGTGGCCTATGAGGTAGGAAAACAAATAAGATATTTTATCTGTTCCTTTGTACTTTCCCGGGTGCTTTTGACCCTGATGCTTCCAGGTATAGAATATTGATGTGGCCACTCATCTCTTTTGGGAGCAGCTCTCTGTTATATAGACATGGTTTAATAACCAAGCCAGCACAGTTGGACATTAAAGTAGTTTGTATCATGAGCATTATAAATTATGACAAGCTCATTTGTGGATGCATGTTATAGATACAACTTTAAACTGTGATCCAAAACTGGCACAGTTAATGACTTCAATTTAAAATCCACACACATACACACAAAGAGAGGGAGAAAAGAAATGTGTATATGCAGACCAATATAGCTGGATAATTTTATAACATTCAATTATGTGAACAGCAGTTAAATACTTGATGTTTATGTTTAGGGAGAGGCAACTTTAAGTTGTTTAAGGAAATTAAACAACACATAGAGCCTAATTCCTTATGCATATGGCATGCATCTAATCTAGCTGAGTAGCATGAAGGAAATGCCAAGATTTAATTTAATATTATACCCAGTTTTGCATTTTCTTGACCACAAATTAGGATGGAGAGGTTTTTTTTTTTTTTTTTTTTTTTAGCAGAACCTGAGTCCTTGGCGATTGAATTTCAGTGAGCAAATTGTTCAAGACTCAGCCTGCCGCTGTTGGAGCACAGCAACCCAAGCTGCTTTCACTGTAAGCATTAGAAAGACTATTTTATTTTCAAATAACTGAAAGGAGGTAGAGATAAAAGAGAGGGGGCGGGGACCACGAATCCCTATGGAGCTCCCTGATGTACAGGTGGGATTCGAAAGTGCCCGCTGTGTGAGAAGGGCGCCATTATGAAGAAACCCTCCTCAAATTTCTCTTCAGAAACAATCAGAAAGGCTCCCGACTGAAGACACCCTTTCAGTATTGTCCCACTGCCACAGCAAATTAGATCCAGCCAGGCTGACTTCATGCTGTGTACCTCGGTGGAAACTTTTCTTTCCCTCTGGCCCCAGCCCCACCCCCCCCCCACAACTCGTTACCTAGGAGACAAGGGAAGAAAAGGCAGCAGACTCGGTGTGGCCCAGGAGTGTTTGGTTTTATCCTAGGTCTCCAGGCCAGACAATGTCATGGGTGGGATGCCTGGTGTGGCATGGGTCTCAAGATGAACCAGACATTGGTTGGCCAGTCCCACAATTTTCCTTACCAACTTTATCTTCAGCTCATCATGCTGGCAAGACAGATTGTAGACCAAAGGTAGTAATTACTGGCAGGTCATGGCTATTAGTCTAAGCAATTCTTGTGGCCTATGAGGTAGGAAAACTGTGATGCTTTGACCGTGATGCTTCCAGGTATAGAATATTGGTGTAGCCACTCATCTCTCTCTGGTGCAGCTCCCTGTTATATAGACATAGTTTAATATTACCATTCAACAACAGGGCATATTGAAACCTACTGCTGTTCCTGTAGTCCTGGGGTTGGACTCTGTAAGGTTTTCTCCTTATTCTCCAGCATAAGAAAGGAAGAAAAAGAAAGGCATTGATGCTGTAGGCCTTGGTATTGCAAACAGATTCTATCTCGACTGATACATGGCTTAGTTTCAATGGTTCTTAGAACCAGGAGTTAAAACCCTAGAAGGACGTTAGCCCATGCTAAGGCTTGTACTCAAAGACTCTGGGACAGTGGTTTTCAATATTCCTAATGTTTCAACCCTTTAATACCATAAAATTATTAATTTGTTTTTGCTATTTTATAACTGTAATTTTGCTACTGCTATAACTGTAATGTTAATATCTATTTTTCTAATGGCCTTAGGGGATCCCTGTGAAAGACAGTCAACAACCCATACCAGTTGAGAACCTTTCTTTAGGAGGTTCCTCTTGTTAGGTTCTTTACAAGCATTGATTTGATGCAGGCAATTATGGTCCACACTTAGCTGAGCCTGAGGCAAGGCCTGGTGGGCACCTGCTTACCTCTAGTAGGCCATTCCTGCAGGGCAGTGACGGAATTGTACCTCTTGGGTTCATAGCAAGCTGTCAAGATTTCAGAAGAACTCCTCCTGGCCTAGCCTGGCCTTAGTGGCCTTTGGAACCCATGCTAAGAAAATCAAATGATGTTCCATTTTGTCCAGATGACACTTAGAGTCAGTGTAAAGTGGGCCTGCTAGAGGACCCTGCCATGCTAAGTCTTCAATTACCTTCTGATACTGTGTTGTCTTTAAGGTGTGACCCCTGGTGACTTTACAAAAGGTCATTCTGACTTTGCTAAATTGAAAAACAGGGAAATGAAGGCAAAGCTTCAGGCACAAATTTCCAACCTGTGTCCAACTCAGTTACTCTCCTTTTCAGTAAATCCAAACCGCAGAGACATTGCCCCAAACCTGTGTTTGAACCAAATGCTGCATGTGCGTAGCTCGGTGCGCACACTGTCTGTGGGCAGATTGTCTTTCCTGGGCCCAGGGCAGGCTCGGCCTTCCTTAGCCTAGACATCAGTTTCTGTCAGAAAGCAGCACACAAAGCCTCCTTTAACTCGCCTGCAATGAGCGGTAAGATGAAACATGCCTGCTGATGGGTAACTTATCTGTCCCCAAAGACACTGTTCCTCAGAACCCAGCGTTTTCTGGCTCTGGGTGGAGCTTTTAGCATTTGCAGCATGGTAGGAGGTTTGGCCCATAGCCCTTCTGTTGATTGTCCCTGTCCCTAGCCAGAATAATCAGTTACCAGTTTCCTTTCTTCATCTCTTCAACTAATTTATTTTGCATATTCCCCCCCCCCCCCCCCGATTCCTGGGAATCAGAGAAAATGGGCATCATTTTCATATCATTGAGATTCCTTAACAGCATAAAGACAGCCACATTTGAAGTCCTACCAAGGGAAAGACAGTCTTCCCTTGGTTAGGACTTCAAATGTGAGAGTACTGTTTCTTCTTAGCCGATGGATGGCAAGGGGAAGTAGTGAAATTTATAGAACAAAGATGCTTATTTATGAATGAAATAATGACAACGCTTATTTCCAAAGGGCACATTTGATGCAGTATTTTTTTCCTTTAACTATGTTAAAAACAAAGACAAACAAACTAAAAGGCTGCTATGTGTGCCTATCCTCTGATCCATCTGGGGATGGCAACTCTGTGGGGCCTTGTCCCATCTGCTATAGCAACAAGGTAAAAAGAAATCTGTTGGAAACAGAAAGAAACAAAGAAGCAAGACCCAGGGGGACCAAGAGAGCTAATGTACAGATGAGTGGCTAGGGGTTGGAAGAGAGCTGTCAGAGCTGAGGCACTGTTAGTCTGAAAGTGGTCCTGTTAGGGAGTGTCCCTGTATTAGCTTTCCCCATGCCTCCCTCCACCTGCTGCTCATCTGAGCCTTCTGCCCCAGGAAGAGTTCTTTCCATGAAGAACCACTTGTTTGTACTCTAGGTGACTTGCCTGCTCTGTGGCTCTCTAGAGGTTTAAATCCCATGCAGTTATGGTTTTAATGCAGGGCTTTCCCACAGCTATCTCTCTTCTATCCAAAGAGAATAGCTCAGGTTTCACTAGAAGCAGAATCTTCCATGTATGTCAGAGCCAAAGGGGATCTGAGATGGATTATTTTGTAGAGTGTCTCAAGGAAGCTGCAAAAATTGTTCTCTGGGACCCATCTTCAAAGAGGTATCTAGATCGTCACACTGAATAGAGACCATGTTAGGTAGGTATCTTTTCATGACGGTGACAGAGACTGTGATATGACCTAAGATTAAAAAAAAAAAAAAAAAAAAAAAACTTACAAAGAAGAAAGATTTGCTTTGGCTCCCTGTTTCAGAATTTTCACCCAATGGTAATTTTGCCATCACTTCCAGATGTGGTAGGCAATACATCAATCACCATGGAAACATGAGGTAGCCACTCCTTACCACACAAGGTAGAGGATGGGAAATAGGGGATGGGGGTGAGGTGGAGGAAGGGACCAGAGAACCAATATTTTTCTCAGGCTGTATCTCTAGTAACTTAACTTACTTCTGTGGAACTTTAGGCTAGGGATATGCTTCAGTGTGGCTACAGCAGATTTGGGCAGTGGGACTCCCCATCTGCTGGCCTGTGCTAAGTTCTCTGTGACAGCCTCTGTAATACACATTCCAAAAATGTTTTCTCAACTAGCTGATGGCATCTCTACTGTTTTGGTTAAGGGATTGGGCACAGACAGGCTACCCCACTTGATGAGGTTTAGGAACTGCAGCAGACCAGTTTTGGTGGCTTCGGTGACTCTAAGTCTTCTTTCTGCATGGTTTGCTGCCTCTGTTCCCTGGAGGACCTTCCAAACACCTCCTTGCCTGTGCTCAGAAGAAACGAATCTGAAGAGGAGGGGAAATCTGAAATATAAAACTGGATGGGTTAGTACCATTTCAGTCACCCACACGTTCCTTCAGCTTGGACATCCCTGTCATCTAGCAGACTTTCAGAGAGTTGTCACTGACATTGCCACCCTCCTCCAGCTTGCCATCTCCAGTGGCCATGAATCAACTGGGCTCACCCGAAAGGGGGGCTGGGAATGAAAGGGGACGGAGGGTGAGAAGAGATGAAGCCAAGACAAAGTTCTCTGATCAAGGCTCAAAGCTTTAATGTTCAGCTCTCAATTTAAAGGGAAAGGCCCCACCAAAACCCCTCCTGGTTTAAACTGGAGATGGGTGGGATAATCTATAATTTGTTCTTGGTCAGGGAGATATCTCAAGGCAAGCCCAGGGGCAGTTCTGCTTCTGTGTTCTGTGCAGCTGAGGTGGGTAACTCCACCTAGATCCTATCACTTGGTCTGTTGTGGTAAACGAGGTCTCTCAGGCCTGCTCAAGGCTGGGGGAAGGGCACAGTTCCCCCTTTTTAGTTTATAAAGATGAGCAGTGCCAGCAGCTGGATGGGGTACACAATTTCATCCCATCTATAAAAGCCCTCCCCACTCTTCCTCCTCCTCCCCTCTCCTCTTCTTCCTCCTCCTCCTTCTCTTTCTCCTCCAAGGCTCAGTGGCCTTACCTGTCACCCTGCAGAAACTCCCTTTAAGGACTCTGAGAAATTCAGCATGTTCTTTAAGTTCAATGTGTTATATACATGTTATCCTTTACATCCAATTGTAAACATATCGGGGTAGGAGGGGCTTGTGTACCTTGTCTTTCACGTGCCCTGTCTGGTCTTCAGATAGCTGGTGGCTCTTGAAGACATCCAACAGCATCCTGCCCATTCAGGTTCTGCACCCTCTGTGGAATCTGCTCTATTTCCTTGTCAAACGGTCTGTGATATCTCCGGAGTCTCCATGCATGTATTTCTAGGATTTAGCAAGCTGTTATAGGAATATTCATTGTGTTGGCATCCTCTGGTTAATGAGATGATTAAGAAGAATGTGGTTAGAAACCCATTATATTTGTGGGTGGGTGTGTATCAGAGAGTGTTAATATGCTCTCATGAGAATGCTAGGTTGAAAGTTACTTCCCTAAAGAGAGAAAGCAGCCCCAACCTTTTGCCTCAGTTTGGCTTTGTACCCTTTCTTTTAAACAATACTAAAGAATCTATGTCTTGTTGTTATGAGCATTTGAAAGAGTGAGTTTGGAGGAACCTGCCTTTAATCGTGGATGACATTTTTGGAGCTTTGATGGCTGACACACAGACAGAGCCTGGTAGAGATGTGGGCACACACGTTTCAAAGTGGCAGCCAATTCTAGTTTTGCTTTTTGAGCAAATCCAAATTTGGTCATGTTCCTTTCATTTCTGTAAATTTTAGAAAATTTAAAGTTATTCTAATCTCCTTGGGAAAAAAATATGGAGGGACTTTCACACTGACTTAATAATTGCTCAAAAAAATTTTTTTATATCTTTCATGAAAAGATAAATCCAGCCTACTGGAAAACTAATTAAGAGAAAAACAATCTAATTCTAATGACAGTGACTTTTAAAAAATATTTTTGGCTTTATAGAAATATCATATCAATCTTTTATTCATAAAACACATTACTTGGGTTTTTATGGAGATCATGTGGACTGTATATATTAGGTAGAACATTTGGACCAGGTTCCTGGAAAATTATTCAATTCCTAGTAAAGCTGATTAAAATTATGGTTTTAGTCTTAATCAAAAATATTAGGGAAATTGGCTTTTTATGCTTTATAATCTGCAGGCATGATGTCTCTTTTTAAAAAAAACTAGGCTTAAAAGAACACGATGAGAGACCCTGCGTGTGTTGAATTGTTGCTATAAGCAGAGACATACAAAGTTCTTTGTAATAGAAGATCACCCAGGGTTTAAGCTAAATTTTAAAGCCTGACTATGGTTTTGTGTAGGTGATGAGCAGAATTTAAGGTGCTCAAGAGTTTTGGTGTATCCAATATGACATAGTTAATTGGGGTAAAACTTATAACACATAAATGGTGCTTAGATCACAGTGATATTTTTTGTCTCCCTGGTTTTCAGACAAACAAGACATTTTCCTGTGGTTGAATCCTTTGTGTTTTAGCCATTTGCTGCTTTAGTTACTGTTTTATCCAAAAAGCTCCAGAGGAGAAATGGTTTAAATGGTTTTTTAAGTGTAGAATATTTGCACATACGTAATAAGGCATCTTGGGGCTGAGATCCAATTTTAAACACAAAACTCACTCATATTTCAAGTATATGACCCTTGTACACAAAGCCTGAGGGTAATTTACAGACTGTCTTTAGTGGACTCACATGTTGACAATGACTCCATGCTCAACCTCAGTCATGGCACTGTGCACTGCTGAGCTTACTATGGTGCTCAAAGAATTTCAGATTTGGGAGAATTTGGGATTCCAGAATTTGGTTTACAGATGTTCAGCATGTGCCAGTGTTTATCAATCTAAATTTTCCAGACCCCAGCACAGGCAGCTCTTAAAATGACTCCACAGAAGCTTGCCATGCAGCAGGGGCAGATGGAAGACACTCAGAGCCCTGTCTGCCTAGTATAGGCCTCAGCTGGAGCCACTAAAATATATAAGTATGTGGTAGAGAGATGGGAAAGAAATAGAAGCAGAACAATTTGAGTACTATGATGGGAGGAGGAACTGGAGACTCAAAGGTGGTGGGTGATCAATAGCCTGATGAGAGTAACATGCCCTACCACCTGAGGCCATGGTGAAGTCCCAGTCTGTGCTGCCACTGAGGGCCATGTCTGGGTCTGTGGCCACAAAGTGTGTGAGCTGCCATGAGGGTGTGAGAGCAGGAGAACTGGCCCTGCCTCTTGCCAGCTGCTACACATGGGTAAGTTATCCCTGACAGTGCTGGAGAGCTGGCTCTGGTGGTGCGGGTACAGGAGAGCTATCAGTCTGAACAACTCAGCTACTACTCAGGTCCAGACCCAGGCCTTTGTGTTGGTCCACCCCAACATCTACCCATCTATAAACTGCTAGAATGCACGATGTAGCAGCCAGTCCTTCAGGTGGAAAGCTACAGGATCTCCATGACTCAGGGCAACATCAGGATATCTGAAAGGAGTCCCAGTGAGGATCCAGTTGATGGCCCAGAACTGAAGGAGTCATGCAAAGGATTTGAGGCTTGGCACCATGAAGAGAGCCTATAAAAGGCTATTGGTAAAGCCTAGTTGCCATGAAAGACCCAGTGTATTGGAGATGCCAGTACCATAGGATGATCACCAAGAACAGCAGCAGCAGCGTTATGGATCAACCGGAGCTTACAGTGCTACAGAGGGCAGAGCTGGAGAAGTGACACCGGCATTTTGAAGATCCCAGAAGACCACGTGTGGATCTCAGACATTGAAACAAGAATCTGTAACAGTGAAGTTGCTTTGGAGACCCCAAGATGTTCGAGATGTCAGAGCTGTGGGCTATCTACTGAGGAAAGCTGCTAACAGGGAGTGGAACCAGCTCTTGTTGCAGTCAACAAAGATGAAAAAGGAGTTGGAGATCTGAAGACTGTTTTGACATCAGACATGGAGATGCAGAGCTTGGAGTTTGCCCAGCTGGTTTCCTGTCTTGCTTTAGGGATTACAGTTAAGTGATTGGATGAATCTCAGAAGAGGTTTTGAACTTTGGATTTTCAACATTGTTGAGACTGCTATAGATTATAGAGACTTTTGAAGTTGGACTAAATGTATTTTGCATTATGTTATGTTTAAGTATGGCCCCCATAGACTCATATGTTTGAACAAGCCTATGGGGGCCAGGGAGTGGAATGTAATGGTTTGCATATGTTTGGCTCAGGGAGTGGCACTATTTGAAAGTGTGGCCCTGTTGGAGAAGGTGTATTACTCTGAGTGTGGGCTTTAATACCCTCATACTAGTTCCCTGGAAGCCAGTCTTCTCCTAGTAGCCTTCAGATGAAGATGTAGAACTCTCAGCTCTTGCACCATGCTTGCCAGGATTTTGCCATGTTCCAGCTTTAATGATAATGGACTGAACCTCTGAACTGTAAAGCCAACCCCAATTGAATGTTGTCCTTATAAGAGTTGGCTTGGTCATAGTTCACAGCAGTAAAACCCTAACTAAGAAACTCTTCTTAGGATATTTAAAAGCATAGTAATTCTTCTGACATAATTTTCCTCTTAAAAGCTGTAAACACCATTGAAAACATTACAAATCTTTGTTTTACTGCAAATAACATTGGGAAAAAAAAATACCCTTTAACCTAAATATGTTGGTCCACTCAGCTGTTCTTAGGTTCAAGTTCATTGGTTGGTTCACTTTGAGCCAATGAAGAGATGCTATTTTGACAATATATAATATTGACCACCAGCCAGAGACAAATACCTTAAAATTTTGTAATAGATCAAAAAATCATCATCATTCCTTAAAATACTTTTCAATGCCCATTTGCTATTAGTTTTCTATTAATATTAAACCATTAAAAATGAAAGTATATTATCTCTTGTGATTTCCATTATGGGACTGTGAGCTATTTGCTTCTTTTATATGCCCATCTATAAATCCCGCTGACATGGGTATCAGCTCAGCCCTGGACAGTTTTACCCGTGTGGGAAGGGAGCTACATTCAGTGCTTTGGAGAACACTCAGTACAGTGGCCACTGCATCTTCCTCAATGTGGTGTAGATAGATTTAAAGCAACCATCTTCATTTTGACCTAAAAATCGAATTATAAAGATGCAAATATTTAATAGTTACAACTTAGAGGCAGATAATACATAAAAACAGATTAAGAATGAAAGAAATATGAATATTAAAGCCCAAATCAGTAACCTTGTAACAATTACTGTTTGATCATTGTTAGGATCAAGCTTGAGTCCCAATCACAGATTCTTGCCAAATATTAAGTTCTAGTTCTAATTAATACTTGGCTTGTTTCGAAATTGCTAAACAATTTCGAAATTGTTTAGCTAAGAAGGCTAAGAAGAAATTGCTATCTACAGGCAATGATGTTTCCTTCCTCTTTCAGTCCCCCACCCCTCCTTATTGCTATGGATGTTATGATAATAGCTTTTGTCAGATAACCACATTCTAGTTTCAGTTCCTTCTTTATCAACATTCAACTAACATTATGTAACTTACTTATGTAGCTTAGATGTTGTTTGTCTTTAAATATACTTTGAGACATTCACTACTGTAGCTACATCATTTCCCCCTCCCTGTCCATCCTCCAATCCTACCAAGCCCTTCCCTACTTCCTCCCAAATTCATGGGTTCTTATTTTGTAATTATTGTCATTACATTTTTATGCACACACAAGTAAGTTTATACACACAGCCGGTTGAGTGCTGTCTTAGAGTTTCTATTACCGTGAAAAGATTCCATGACCAACACAACTCTTGGGCAGAAAGTCCCATTGTCCAACCCCACAATGACATACTTCCTCCAACAAGGCCACGGCTCCTAATAGTGCCACCTTCTGGGCCAAGCATATTCAAACCACCACAAGTTCCTTCAGGGTTGCTCAGGAGTGCCTGTGATTCAGGGTGACTCCTTGGGGCTAGGTAACCTATAGAGGGCTTTATCCCTGTGAAAGATCCAATGTGCTGAGTCTCAAAAAGAGAGTTCATCCTTCACACTGTGCCCAGTTATAAATAAGGCAGACTCTTTTCATCTCAAAGTTGTGAAATCAGAGTTGAAATTGAAGTGTGGATATGAAGGATGTACAAATTGCCAATATGAATAAAGGGCTTGATGTCAGTGCATTAGAAAATGAAGTAATTAATGGCAAAACAGCAATTATTGCAAAGATGATCTCCGTTTATCAAAGGAAAATCCAGCCAGTTCCTAGAAGGTAAAAGAATTTAGCTCAAAACAGCAGGAGCAACCAAGAAATGGATGTGTGAGATGGCTGCTCCTGGCATATGGCCACAAAATGATGTTTAATGTCTTGCTCTGAAAGATGGCCTTATGCCTCTGCCCTGAGAGCACTGATCACGTGAAGAGAGTTAGCAGTACCAGAAGAACCAAATACTCATTCTTTCTAATCCCTCCTGTGTTGCTTTTTATAAAGGGTTCACCAAAGTGATGACTGTAAATTCTGAATAGGTGAAGAGCACAGCTGTGTGTAAGTACTGGAGATTGCCAGAGCTATGGCCAAGCAGCAGCACAGTGTAAGAAACTGCTTAGTAAACTCTGTCATCACCTCTGGAAGAATATATCATTTCCAAGATCTGTAATGTCTAAAATATGTATTATGAATTAGCATTCATAATATCTGAAAACCGATATGGACCATGCTATTTACATGAGGCCTTTTCTTTTAGATAAGTTTCGCAGCCAGTGTCAGTCTGTCATGGCTCCAGCTGGGTGATCTTACTCATCGTGGCCTCATTCCTTCCTCCATTGAAAGGCTTCCTGGGGCAAATGTTTGTATGGAGAAGCCCAGTGGGGAAGGCAGGCTCATCTTGGCCAGTGGTTTTTCCTGTTGCAGGTAATCCCTTGTTATTTGTAGGTCTACAGGGACAGTGAAATGGAATCCCTCCAATTCCTGAGACTGGTGTTTTCCATCATTTCCTAAAGCTATTTAGTACTTAGCACCCCAAAAAATTGTTCATTAAATTATAGTGGAAAAGTAATTCCATACCTTGTCTTTTCAGCCACTTTAGCCCTTGATTTAGTTGCTGGCATGGTGGGATATGAAATCAGATTGTCTAGGTCACATGATACAGCAACAGTATTTCTATAAAGATAACCTTTCTTGTCACTCCTCTAGATATGGTATGACAACTCAAGTTTGTGTACATGTGAGAACAATATCAGGTTGATGTTTCTATCTCAGTTAACAACCTTGTTTGAAAATCATACAGAAATCATGCTCGATTCAGCAGCACCTATACTAAAATCATACAGAAATCAACTGATGGGGAAACAAAGTGCCTTGTCTTAATTTGTTTAAGCTGCTCCAACCAAATACCACAAACCAAGAGCTCATTCACAGTAGAAATGCAAACTCACAACCTTGGAGGCTGGAAGTCCGAGGTTCATTCAGCATCTCACAGGGTTGCTTCCTGGTTTGTAGAAGGGAGTCTTGGTATGCCTTCTGGGGACATCTGGAATGCTGGGACTTTCTCTAGAGTCTCTAAGGGTTAGCACTAATCATGTTCACTTCATGAGTGTTCCACCCTCAACACCTAATTGCCTCCAGGGCCCACCACCTGATGTCACAGGTTTACATTCGTTTAAACACACGAATCTGGGAAAGACACAAACATCAGAGTCATAATGTTCCTTCAGATACAGTTGCTGCTTCATGGCCGACACTCTCTCAGATTCATTTTTTTTTTAACTTGTAGTGGAAAACTGAATGAATTCTTATACCCCATTTCATTTATATGTAGTATCAACTTTTTTTTTTTAACTTCTTGAGAGCAGGTGCATCTCCCATTTTAATGTTTTTGTCTTAGCATTGATAGGTGATTGAAAACTGCAGTGCACAATGTTGAAAAGCATCTGGTCAGGACACATCTTCTGACATGCCCACATCACTGGAAGAAAAAGAACATTTGTCTTTTAACATTTTCATGCAGGCAGGAGAGGCCGTTTCTTCTCTAGGTTCCACATAAAGTAAGGGATCCCAATCAACTAGGTGTATTAATTGCTATCTACACTACAACTGAATGGAAAGGTCTCCAAAATAGTATTAAAATCAGTACACTTGTGCCCATAGTAGGAGAGCACAGTCCCTCCTACTGTGCAGATTACTACAGAGGGCAATGCTCATGTGGGGTGTAGGGAAAGAAAGAAGTGCTCCAAATTATAAACTCAACATTCTCAAGTAAACAAGGACTGTGACAGAGGCAAGCCTGCTTTGCTAGGATCGACTTGAACCCTGTAATCCCCAAATTCCCATCGTCCGATTTCTGTGCCTGCTCCTCTGCCCCGACTCCAGCATGTTTCTGGGTTAGCTGAGAAAGCTGCTTGTGCAGAGCTGTAAGAGAAGCCCAGCGGGGCCGTGCCAGCTCATGGATGGGAAAAAATAAGTTTGCATATAAAAATACAAAACCATAACTAATTAACACCAGGCAGGTGGTCTTGATGGAAACTTAAAATTCAAACTGGGTCACCAGGGAATGCACACTTGGCAGATGAAAGTGTAACTGAAATGATTCCCCTGAACCTGCCAATCGAGCCTTGTGCCAACTGCCCTTCCAAAAAGGCTTCCTGTGCCAGTCAGTTCTGGGAAAAAATCGAGCCAAGGACAAATGACTGCATTTCTGAAAGTAGATAGGATAACATTAAGATTTGAAGGCGTTCAGATCTGTAAAGAAAGTGGGAGCCTGGATGCGGGTCCACGTGTACTTAATAATAGCAGCAAGGACCGTGGGGAAGAGGCTGGCCAAGTTCTCAGCAAGAAGGTGGGGGTGGGGGGCGAACATTTGTTAGAAGAAGTTGCAGTTTGGAAGAGAGGAACTATTTAGACCCCCGTTGAGTGCCAGAGCTAAACAGCACCAATAAGGGTTGAAGTATCTGAGTAACGGCCAGGATTTGCTGAAGTGTTAGGAGTGAAAAAGAAGTTTTACTGCCAAATGACTGTCAAGAGAAAGCAGGCTGAGAGGGCGAGATGAAATAGAGAGAAGGGTCTTGCAGGAGGTGTGATTTCTATCACGGGGCCATGAGGACAAGTCGGCCTGCTTGCTGTTCCTTCCCCAAGGAATACATAAATGGTAGGATGGCAGTCCTGGAGGGGCCTTTGGGAGACAGTCTGGCCCGTGGCTCTTTTTTTATAGCAGGGCAGGCTACCGCACTGAGAAAGGTTTTGCAGGGGCCTCGCTGTGAATTCTTTAGCAGAGTCCGGAGGAAACCCGAGTCTCTGACCTTTGTACTGGTTTCCCTTTCTACCTGGAAACAAGAAAATGTTGGCTTTGCTGCTCATGCATTTATTCACTGTGTTTGTACTTAAATTCAATGGCAAACAAAGGCTCTGAAGAAAACTGGAGCTTTAGTAATGAAAGCAGCGGCTGGAGGGTTGTTCATGAACAGATGTGATATCGGTAGGTTTTAAGTAGCCAGCACTGTTCTGGACTGAGCATCAGTTTGGTGGAAAATGGCTGTCTTTCAGGAAGATATTACTCTCTCTCTGGTGATGAAAAAAATCAATATACTTATCATTGTAACTAGAAAATACAAAACCACTTAATAGAAGCATTTCTTCCGTGACTAAAAGGGAGCTAGCACGTTGAAACTAGCTAGTCTTCCTAAAGTATGTTGTAGTTTTCTAAAAATTAAGATCATTGCATATATTATAATTAAGATAATTGTATATTGATAATGTATAAGATTGTTTAATATTAGGTGAAAAGTCAGCTACAGTTAGTTTTATATAACAAAGTGGTCGTATTTTCAGGGAATTCTTTGAGTGCTGATGGTTCAGGCTACACCCTCAGCCATGCTTGGGTGAGGATGTTCTTTCCTGCTTGGTCCACACATCTCCCAGGCCCAGGCTTCTTCAGTTACTTCTTGGTCTCTTGGTCTTCCTCTCTTTTAGGAACTCTGTGTGTTCCTCTCTGTGGAACTTTTTTTAAAAAAAAAAAAAACAACTAGTTTCCTAATAAAGCCTTCATGTTGAAAAATCTCCTTTTGGTTTTTACCCAGAGTTCTCTCTGCTGGCTGGAAATGTGGAGGCAAGTGTAGAGGGAGCGAGGGGTCATTGCTCATAACTCATTATTCCCAGTAAAGATGAAACGGACATGTTTCACAGGTCAGAATCAGCTTTGCTCCCTGACGGGAAGCCTTCCTCTCTGTGTGCATAGTCAGAAAATAATCAGGCTGTTTCCTGTACTTAGTCTCTCTGTCCAAGAACGCAGTTCCTTTATAAGAAACAACTGTTTTCTAACCCTCCCATTTTGTTTGTTTTTGAGATTGTGTTTTGTTTGCTACATTTCTTCGTTCCCTTTCTTCCAGACTATTTCATACCCAACTCCTCACTCTCCCTCACGCGCATGAGCTCTTTTCCCATCCATGGTTAGCGCATGGGTACGTGTAGCCTTTTGAGGCCATACAATGTTACTTGTGTGGATGTCTTTAGGGCTGATCATGTGGCATAACTGACTGGTGCGCCCTCCTCTGGGTAGCACCACCTCTCCCACTCCCAGCTTTCCTCAGTTGCCTATAGTTCTTTATGTGGGGTTGAGGACTGCATGTGCTTTTTCCTATGCAGTTTGGCTTGTCTACTGGTGTCATCCTTGTTCAGCTCACCTTTGGTTGGTGAGACTTTATGAGTGTAGTTCTTATATTACTAAAAGACACGATTGCACAGCAAACTCCCTTATCCTCTGGCTCCTATAATCTTTCTGTTTCTCTTGATCCTTAGGGTAGAAGTGTTGTAAGATATATCCACTGGGGTTGGGCTCCACAACTGTGCATATTGATTGACTGTGGTTTTCTGTAGTCTTCTCTGTTACAAAGATAACTTTCCTTTATAAGGGGTAAGGACAATTGTGGATAGATTGTTATTAATAATTCTTGCTTTAACACCACTCACTTCTACGTTCATTTCTTAATTCTCTTCCTGTTCCTTAAAAACCTGATAATTGTTCTCTTTTGTCACAGTCCTCACCCTGACACCATTATCAGCTTCTTCTTGGTAATGATGCCAATGCTGTGGCTGCTTGTGACCAGCAGTTCCTGTAGGGACAATATCCAATGGGCCTTGTGATTGTTACAGGTGAGGACAATATTGTAATATTCACAAAATATCCCTTATTCCATCATCAGTACACATATATGTAAACATTGTTGTTTTCACCTTCAATTTCCAGTTCCATTTTATTAATAGGAGTCAATTTTGTACCACAGGATGGAAGCAAGGATATAACAGGAAATGTATGTGCTTTACCAAAGTCGAATGTGAGGGAGGTGGGAGTGTGGTTTCATTATTGCCCTTATTTGGAGAAAGTTTGCTTTAAGGAGATGCATAATGGGCAAAGCACAGACTGTGGGTTCTTCTTTGCCTTCTTGGCTTAGGGTGCAGTCCTCGGAGACTCAGCCAAACATCTGTATGTTGCTTCAAAGGTGTTTCCTGGATATGCATAATGCACAGTCAGTTGCCTTTAATTATTAATTAAATATAATTAATAATAATTAATTAAGGGAGATAATTATCCACAGTCTGGGTGGATGTATGTCTTTGTCTATGCTGTATGGTTTTAACATAACACCACAGACTGAATAATTCATAAAAAGAAAGTAAACTGTTTCTCAACTGTGGAGGCTTGGCCTGTCAGTATCAAGATGGCAACAACGTTCCAAGGCCTTGGCATGGGTCATCACATAGGAAGGTAGAAGGTCCACTGAACAGGAAAGTAAGAGGGAGCCACTACCACCTCTTGTTGGATGCCACTTTCCAACGCTATGGCACTGGGAATTCCTTTTCCAGCACACAACTTTGGGAGACATATTTAAGCCACACCAGCATGATTTGGTCAGATCTGTGACATCCCTAAAAGGAAGAAATTCCTCCTATAGACATGCCCTGCTCTCCAGCTTGCACTTCCCAATGGCTTGTGCTATGCATTTTGGACTGCCTTGCCAACCCCTATGACCACACAGGGCAACTCCTTACAGTAATTCCTACCATACATATCTCTTGCTGGTTCTTTTCTCTGGTTGAACCCTGACTGATACAGAAAGAAACTTTTCCAGCAGGCCAGGTAACAAGTGTCAGGGGCAAGGCTGCTATTTTATACTATGGTTTCCGTTTCCTACCAGACTGCTCTATGTCTTCCAGGGGGCTAGGGTTCTCTGCCTAATCCAGTAGTCCTATGTCTGTCAGGGCATAGCAGAGGGATGTTCAGTTTATCATATGTATCTATGAAGCCCTCTGGAACTTTCCTAAACAGCTTAAGGGTTATAGTGTGCTCTTTGATTTTGCAAGAAATAAGTCATCACTGAGTATATTTTTATTATTTATTTAGTTAAAGTAGAAATGTATGAGAATTTCTGGAAGTTAGCTTAGCTTGAAATCACAGTAACTGTGGTGTGTGTGTGTGTGTATATATGTGTGTGTGTGCACTTGTGCTTCAATTTGTACCCATTAATTCACTAAAGTAATCATCTCCATCATTGAGACAGACAGCTTGATCAATGGAATTGAATCAAAGACCCTGAAATAAACCCACATACCCACAGACACTTGATTTTTGACAAAGAAGTCAAAACCATACAATGGGGGGAAAAAAAGCATCTCAACAAACGGTACTGGTCTAGCGGGATGTTAACATGTAGAAAAACGCACATAGATACATACTTATCACCCTGCACAAAACTCAAGTCCAAGCGGATTAAAGACCTTAACATAAAACTAGACACACTAAATCTAAAACAAGAGAAAATGGGAAATAGTCTTGAACACACTGGTACAGTAGACAACTTCCTAAACAGAACACCCGTAGCTCAGGCACTAAGATCAATAATTAATAAGTGGGACTTTATGAAACTGACAAGATGCTGTAAGGCAAAGGATATCATCAATAGGACAAAATGGCCGCCTACCTAACAGGGGAAAAGATCTTCACCAACCCTATATCTGACAGAGGGCTGATACTCAAAGTTTATTTATTTTTGTGATGAGACATTTTTCGGTTCCTGGAGAAAGTGTTCCTCAAATTCACTGATCTGAACAACCTTACGTTTATGAAGTGTGGAATTTGAAACAGCTACTACTTTCTTCAGGCTTTACTAGACACTGCGGGGGGGGGGGGTATCATTACTGAAGACTAGCCGGTCAGGTACATAATTAAGCAAGTGTTCTATAATTTTTCAGATAAAGGAAGCCCTCTTTGCTCAAAAAACAATTTTATATCCACTTTCCATCTTAAAATGAGATTCATGGATAATACAGCCAGCCTTACATATACTAGAAAACAAAAACATAGTATAAAAATTATACTGAAAAGCAGCTAGAGCTCACAGATGTTTATGATACCTGTTTCTGAATATATCTGCATAGACATGGCTATGTGAGATGAACATGGAAGTGGAAAACATGTGACTGTTCCCCAGGACCCTGTTGATGCAACAGCTATCAATATGGATTAGATACACACACTGCAATAGTGGT
This sequence comes from Arvicanthis niloticus, assembly GCF_011762505.2. Lineage (NCBI taxonomy): Eukaryota > Metazoa > Chordata > Mammalia > Rodentia > Muridae > Arvicanthis > Arvicanthis niloticus. The sequence continues at coordinate 32,024,442 of NC_133433.1, read as the reverse complement.
GTGGCCGTTATAGGACTGATACAATTAGTGATGTGGTTTTCTGACACAGTGAGCAATTCTTGGAACTTCTCGGGATAAAAATCACCATATTCCCTTGATTTGCATGGTGGTTGCATTTCAGGAAAACACTGGCTACTCAGATAGCACAAAAGTACTGTCTGTTAAAAATCAGGTTAGATTCCATGCTCAGGAAATTTAAGTATGCTTTTATTAGTCCCAGATAGGAGAGAATGTTCCTTATCCTGAATCCCCAAAAGAACACTTAGCACATAGTAGGGAGTTGGTACAGTTTTTCATATGTGTGTGTAAGTTTTTTCTTCTCCATGAAATTAAGCCAGACATCTGAAAGTTATGCAGGGTAAGAGGCAATTATCCACTGTGCAGCATTGCCCCAGACACCACAGAGGACAAGTATCTGTCACTCTTCTCGCCAAGGCCTGTAATGTGCCTAATTATTGTGAGACCCTTAAAGCCACAGCCACTAATTTCTAAATTGCTCCTTTGGGGTGCTCCTATTTAGAACCACAAAATGAAGTAATGATGGGGGCCAGGGTGTCTACTAGATCCCAGGGAAAAATGTGCTCACAAGATGATGCAAGAGTCAGTGGAGATGAGGCAGTCCTGTTTAAAGGACTGTGCTCTGAAGCATGTGAGCAATGGTGTTGACACAACCCTGGGAAAAGAGAAGCTGCTGTGGGCTTTGAGGGGGATGCAAAGCAGAGCCACTCATAGCTCATAAGAACCTTTGTAAGAAGAAGGGAGAGATGTCTGCTCTGCTGTACACATTAGTCACTTGTTTGATAGCCACGATGAAAGACTTGAGGTTGGGACAATGTAGTGTGGTTCCTGTCTTCAGAGTACAGACTCTTGTCCCTTGGTCTGATGCAATTGGACAGGATGTCAAGGAAGTCAGAGTATGCAGGGATTGCTGACTCATTCCCTAGTGAATGGAAAACAAGAGGGAAAGGTACAGGAAGAGGCCAAGGTAAAGCTGTGTCTTAGTGAGGCTCTCCATTGCTGTGAAGAGACACTCTTATAAGGAAAACATTTAACTGGGGCTGGCTTACAGGTTCAGAGGTTCACTCCATTATCATCAAGACAGGAAAAATGGCAGCATCCAGGTAGACATAGTGCTGGAGAAAGAGATGAGAATTCCACATTTTTCTCAGAAAGTAGCTAGGAGAAGACTCAAAGCCCACCTCCACAGTGACACACTTCCTCCAACAAGGCTACACCTACTCTAACAAGGCCACAACTTCTAATAAAGCCACTCCCTTGGCCAAGCATATTCAAACCACCACAAGCTGTAAGGACACTTCTCTGGTGACCTAGTCCCTCAACCTAGTGTGACCTATCTTCCTAATACTTTGTAACAAAGCCATAATATTATGAATCCATTAAGAGGACAATCCATTGATGAGGTATTATCTTATTATCTGTGTCATGGTCTCTGGAAATGCCATAACCGTTTCACCCAGAGGCATACTCGGCTAATTGCCTAAGCATCCCTTAATCCAATCAAGCAGACAATAAAGATTAACCATCAACAATGGACCAGTTAGAGAAATAGTTCTGTCCAGTGGTTGATGGAGCCCATTCCATTCCTCTTCTAGGAGTTTGTGGTCAGAGGAAGGTAAATGGATTAAAATCATCTTAAGAAAAATAGAAGATATTTGAATATGTACCCCAGCAAGCTATTCTACACTCTTTTCTATTGGTTAAGAATGTGAATTCTATAAACAATACCAGGGCAGGAGAAGTCAGAGTTTCTGTATTTTAAGTATTAAGTGAACAAGTAAAGAATTCTAGCTTCCAAAGATTTGTCTATCCCATTTGATGCCATGGGCCATGATAGAGTATCTCAGGGCTCCAGACACCACAGAGGACAAGTATCTGTCACTCTTCTCGTCTGAGGAGAAAAAAGTTACTTATGTTGTGTATATAATAATAAAGGGTGTTCTGAGGAAGGTGTTGTTTAAAGGGTAACTCTTTATCATTCCTCACCTTAAACTAGTGAGTAGAATTTTAATATGATGAAACCTTCTGAGAGATGGGTCCAGAATACAGGGGTGAGCTCCAGAGTAAATCTGGGCCTATTTAAGAAACTTCATGTCAGATGTATTGACCAAAAGAAAGAAAGGGTTTGGAGAGATCCAACCGATCTAAATGTGATAACTTTGCCTGTGAATATAAAAGCTACTCTTCTAGACATTTGTGGGGAAAGCCTGGATAATATATCCCCCATCTTACATGATCCTTATGAGAGTGACAGTCATCAAAGCAAAGTGGTGAAACCTAGAACTCAATTTGTCACTACAATTATTACTTGCTAAAATAGATTGTTAAGCCTTGACATTAATGGGCAGATGGCTGCTTTTTTTTTTTTTTTTTTTTTTTTTGGATTACTCTGAAATCCATAAGGAAGAGAAAATACTGTATGAGATGAACAGGAACCTACTGAGTGATTCAGGGAGAGAGCTGAGGAAAGTGTATAGATTGAAACCATGATATGTTGTGGACAAGGACAGTCCTGGTGTCTCCCTGTGAGTACTGAGAATAAGTCTATGAAGTGTCTATCCATGGTACAACAGGAACCCAAGTCCTTTCTTGGTCTTTTTCAACTCATTGGATACTCAAAGATTTAAGATAACAATTCTTCATGGCTCTGTCTTCCTAGGCAGTGGATCTCTGCACTTGAGCATTCCCTTGGGGAGCATTGTCCTGGGGGAGATAGATTCCCAGAACACCAGTGCACCAGTGATATTTTAGCTACATTTTCCCTCTAATTCAGTGGAAGCTCTACAGCTATTGAGACTCAACAGTTTGATTTTGGGGAAATCCTATAAATAGGTTAGATCCATTAATAAACAGTAAGTTCAATTATATAGATCCCCTAAAAAAGGTTTTCCCTAATACTTCACTGATAATGTAAACCACTCTACTATGTGGCCTGTCCTTTCTCCCTTTAAGTTGGTGCGTAGAAATCAATATTAACTGCAACTATCCTAAGATAATGCCTTTGATCCCTGCCATGTTATCAATACTATATAGCAAGGTTGTATTCTTTTGATGAGAAGAATAAATTCAACAGTATTGTTTCAGATCAGTTCATAACTACACATGATGTTGTATGTTCATACATGACTACCACATTTCTCTTTGAGACTCTCGTGGCCAATTCACCTCTACAACTGTTTTGCTCATGACTCATGACAGTGTCACACAGAGCTCCAGAGAGGCATGTGCCAGCACACCATTGGGGTAGCTCTGTCAGTGAGTGGGCATGCTCTGTGGCATGGTATGGCACAAAATATCAACTGCTGAAATGTCTGCTCATCAGCCAAATAGGAAGTAGACAAGACATGTTAAGGCAGCCTTGTTCTGTTTCTCTTCCTCCTCCTCTTCTTCCTTCTCCTCCTCTTCTTCCTCCTCCTCCTCCTCCTCCTCCTCCTCCTCCTCCTCCACCTCCTCCTCCTCCTCCACATCATCATCATCATCATCTACCTCCTAAATAAGGCTGTAGAAATATGACAGCCTGGACTAACAAAATGAAAGAGTAAACCAACTGGGAAGGCAGGGCCCTGCTGTGCCCGCAGAAACCCTTCGCCAGCAGTGCTGTTTCCCCAGCTGAAACCACTCACACGTCATCAGGAAGCTGGAATCTGCAAAGGCAGCTAAAAGATGCCCAGAGTCCGCAGCAGGGATGTCCAGCATCCCAGGCCCTTCACCATCCCTCCTCCTGACAATCACTTTAATCTGCTGATTTTCTTTTGTATGCCACTATCAACAACTAAAACCAGACAGATTGTATATATATATATATATATATATATAATCTGTTTGATGTATATCAATATATACATATATATATAAAATATATAATCTGTTTGATGTATATATTTTTACAGCTGATTTATATATACATGTATATGTATATATTATATATAATATGTATATATGTGTATATATATATACTAATATATATAATTATATATGTATGTATACATATACATATACATATACATATACATATACATATACATATATTCTGTAAAAGTTTGAGTGGTCCCAGGACTGACACTTTGTTCCATCATTTTCTGAGCCAGCCCTGAGCTCCTTGACCTCATCCTCTGCTGGGCTGTGGGGCATCTTTGTTTCCTTGTGTTCACAATTTCTAGTTCCATTTTCCCATGGTCTCCCTAATGCTTGCCTCCTACCACATCTATAGCTGCCACATTCTGTGTGATCTCTCTTCTACTTTTTCTCCTGACTTGCTCTCCTAAATTCTTTGTAAAGCCATCAGTGAAGCCTAGATGTAGAATTGTCTAGTGTCACTACAGCCCATGATTCTGTTGCCCCTCAGTTAACCTCAGGAAATACACACAACCCATCTTCAGCGTGGCTTCTTCAAAAGCAGTTCTTAGTCTTGGTCACTGCTGATACCTGCCCTTTTCGGCTGCCTTGTTAGGCTGTGTAGCTGCTGCCACGTGAATCTCTCATCAGTCTAACTCAACACTGAGATACTAACTTAACAATTACTTGCAAAATTTAGAAGGATAGTGTAACACTTTTTGACAAAAAATTTGTGACTTCCAAATACAGAATCTCTAATACCTTACCACATGCTATTTTCTGAAGATGTTCTATAGGGTCCTAGCCATGGATCTATCTTGGTAAACTGAAATTTCTATTCAATGGCCAAGATTTGCATTAGAAAGAGAAAAATTAAAGAAAGAATGATTGTCTTTCCTCATTTCTTACCCCACCAACCTTCACAGTACTAGTGAAATAGCTGAGGAAAATTTTCAATCATTTACTTGAGGACTAGAGACAGATCTGCTGAAGAAGCATGAAGGACCACACAGGTTGATTCTTTCTTCCTCGGCCATCTCTCAGGCTGATGAATGATAACAAGCCCAACACTTTTCATGGAGCTCTGGATTGACAAGGGGGTCATGTTAATAAGCTCCTGTGGGTTGGTACCAAGGTCTGGAGAGATAAGCCACATATGAAGGCCAAGCATCATGATTTGAGCTTGAAAATTGTGCCCCTAATTTCGAGCACAGTTGCATTTGCAAGGTACTTACTTGTGTTAAGGAACTGATGCTCAACTCGGAAGGCTACTGTATGTTTTCCTGAGGGTGAAGTCACACAGACCGGAGTGCGGGGCCTCCTTTCGTGTAATTCGGCATTTAATTGCTCATCAAGCCCTCACTGTTGGTGTCACACATGCTTGTGATTAGATGCAGTTGAAAGCCCCTCACTGATGATAGACTCCGCTCCCTTCCTCCACAGAGCAAATTAGGAAGGGACCTATTCAAAACATTTAATTCTTAAAGCCAATTTCTTTCGTTTCCTTTTAGTTCTGAGTTGCCTTCAAGTTTCTAGAGAGTTAAAGCAACCACTACCACAGGGAATTCCGCATCTGACTCATATAAAGCACATGAAACAGAATGTAATAACTGTGGGTAGTTTGCAATTAGAGCATAAGTATCATACAGATGTGGTGTCTCTCATCTACCCACAGCCCCTTTCTTTCTCTTCCCCACTTTTTCAGGTTGGGAACTTGTGGCATTGGAGCCAAGTCTTTTGTGTACCTCACTGATCAGCAGAAGCCAGTAGGAAATAGCTTTTGGTCAGCAAGTGAACATTTCATGTATTTTTCATTACTTTATTCGGAAGGATAATCCTATAGTTCATTAATTTTCTAATTTTGTGATTCTCTTTCTCTCTCTCTCTCTTCCTCTCTTTTATTAAATCAATGAATGATCTATTTTTTCAAAACTTTAAGATACTGGGGCTGGTGAGGGAGCTCAGATGGCAAAACCCAAGCATGAGGACTGGTCTGTTCCCAGGACCCATGTAGGAAGCCAGGGGTGGTGCTGTGGACCTGTACTCCTAGCGCTGGGAATGTGGAGGCAAGCAGATGACTGGAGCTCACTTCTCAGCCACCCTGTTCTAATTAGTGATCTTCAGGCCAGTGTTCCACTGCCTTAAAATACAAGACAAAACGCTCCCGAGGAACAACACCTGGCTTGACTTCTGTCCTCTATGTGCACAGATATACATGTACATACACACACGCACACACACACGTGCACACACACACACACACACACACCCTGGTGAAGAATGAATAGCTGTTTTTTGCCCATGTCACGTTACTTGACTGTCATGGTCCTTTGGCAGTGTTTTCTGATTCACGGTATTGACCTATAAATGTCAGAACAATGGTTCTGACATTAAAAAAAAAATTATTTAGTAACATAGTGACTTAGATACTGTGAGGAAGATGACAAGATGCTACTTAGGTCTCTGAATAGACTAGAGGCATATCCACACATCAGCTGTTGACTGCCAGTTACCATGTTCTTTTCTAGTACCAAGCCCAGAGACTAGGCTAATACCTCAAATGGCCTTCTTCAAGGTGCATTTGAGGCATGAAATCATAGGTAACTTCTGATATCCAGGTTCTTCAGGAATATAAGACTTGAATCCATCTATTTTCCTTCTTATATTCTTTTCCGTGACAGCAACACATAACATTTTCAAATGAAGATTTTGGAAATGGACTCACCTATTTGTTCATCTCTTCTGCCTTCCTATATTGAGTAATTTGTAGAGATTTATATTCTATAAATTTAGATATATGTGCTCTACCTTTAAATTTACATATTCTGTTTGCTAAAAACCACTTGAGCTACGTTTGTTTAGTCTTTGCATGGTGTTTATATAGCTACATCTATACCTTCTTGGTTGCCTTGCCCTCTAGCATTTTATTACTTGGTCATGCTGAGAACTGAAGAGGGCTCTTTAACCTGGGGTTGGCTCAGGCTGACTTGGCGTACTATAATCACCAAGAATGTATCACCTAGACACCAGCCCTGATGAAGAGTTAGTGCCCAATATAAAATATCAAGGACTCAATTTAGAATTGTAAAAAAATCTCAAGATGTTTTGGAGAATTCCCAAACCATTAAAGAACTGGGGCCATCTGGCCACTTGTTAATGATCTTCAGAGGTGGGTTATTACTGAGCAAACAATACGTGCTAAGTAGTAGCAATAGTTATTAAATTCCTAATCCCTTTACAGGAAGAAAGGAGCAGAAATTAATATTGATACAGATATATGTCAAAGAAGTTCCCAGTAGGCAATGTGAATGGAATTACCAGTGTGGATGGAGAAGTGTCTTTAGGACACTTAGATTAAGATCAGGTTTCTAAATCAGAAGATCTAGCATGGGGCCCAGCCATCTCAGCTTCTTCTAGAAAATTCTTCAGTTGCCGTGATACCTGTGTTGTGAGGAAAAATTGGCCTGAAAGAAGAGCTTCTCTTCAAGTCTTTCTGGAAATATGCTTTCTCCTGCTGTGAATATTGTATCTGTATCATGTGTATCTCTATCTATATCATGTGTATCTGTATATGTGTCTGTATCTATCTGATCTGTACCATGTGTATCTGTATCCGAATCATGTGTATCTGTGTCATGTGTGTCTGTGTAATGTGTATTTGTATCTATCTGTATTTATATCATATGTATTTATATCTATATCATGTGTATCTGTGTCATGTGTATCTGTCTCTATCTGTATCTGTGTCTGTATCTTTATCTGTATTTGTATCATGTGTATTTGTATCTGTATCATGTGTATCTGTATCTATATCTATCTGTATCATGTGTATCTGTATCATGTATATCTGTATCTGTGTCATGTGTATCTGTATCTGTACTTGTACCTGTATCTGTATATCTGTACCTGAATCATCTGTATCTAGAATCAGGAGTCTGAAGTTACAAGGTATGGATTTAATTTGGAACTCTACATTAAAGTCCATGAAGCTGGGAATGTTTCTCATAATGGCTTTTCGCTTCCATGTACTAAATGGGAAGACTGAGATGGCAATGGTGGCTGGTAAGACCCGAGAGAATAGACAGTCTGGTATGAACCAGTTATGATTAGTGATTATCAGTGGGGTTGTACTTGTCTTACACAGTTCTTGTTCACTGCTGTTCTATGTTGGAAAACTCACTGCCTGGTCCTTATTATAGTTCCCAGTGGTGTTGCACTTTATTCCTAACAATAGTGTCAATATTTTTAAAAGTATATGACTACCTGCAGGGGGCTCTGTGTAAAGCTTGTATCCTGTGACTACATGCCACCTCCGCTTTACTGTGCTACATCCCTGGCATGACCTCTGTCTTGTTCTAATCTCAGTATTGTTCTGGAACCCTTGATTAGAATAAAATCTCTCCGTGCACATTTGAAAACTTGATGGGTAAAATAATTCTCCCTTCCTCTCCTCATGAAGGAGGAGACATCAATTAAGACCTATCATTTTTTGTCAGTGGACTGAACGTGTGCCGTTAGGTCTTTAATGGCTGCTATGTTGTTTCCCAGCTATATTGTCAGTTGCTCAAGGGCAGCTTTATCCTGCACATAGATTGGCAGAGCTCTGAGAACAAGAAGCATGTGTGCCAGGCAGGCCTCTGGCACAAGCATGGCTTGTTTACCATGCTAGTTTAAATTGCTTCTTGTATGTACCAGTATTTATATGTATGACAACTGGGGGCTGGCTAATTATGTGGTTCTTAGTAGGAATTGAGCTCTGTTGGAAACAACCCAGTCTCTGCCCACTATTTATAGCCTTCATATGTCCCAAATTTTCCAGTTCTGATTTCAAATATTCTATCCCACTGTCTCCAGAAGTACACTTTATGCTTGTCAGACCACATGTCAATTTATGGTTTGAGAAATATAGTCACAGTATTATAACTGCCACCCTAAACCCCACATTTTCTGACTGTGAGATTGGAATCCTGTCTGTTAACAACAATTTGGACACACATAGGAAGTGTAAAACAATCTTCTTATTTTTCAGACACACTTGGTAAGCAATCCACTCAAAGCTTCATCTAACAACATGTCCAGTGTAGGGTAAAAGACTCGAACAATAAAGAAGCTGAGCCTCATTGTGCCCGTGGGCCAACACCTCTCACACAGAATTTGACCACAGCATGAAATCATGATGGAGACTTTCCTATTACTGCAAACTACAGACCTCTGACCCAGATATGGCATGTTACTTCCCAGCCATGTATGGACACACATGTTTTTGCTCTAGTATGTGAGGAAGAGACAGGCTTCTAACATGATTAAGCTTCAATTTTACATAGCCATACAGATAATCACAGCATCTGCCCTGGCTTTCTTAACAATTTGGGATAGCTTGATGGTATGGGCACTGCATATGAGATCTTTAAAAACATATTATTTAACATAACTCACTCTTTTCTTGCAAGTTATCACACATGATTTCTTCAAATTAGTCATCAAAATAGGAAACTATACACTTGAGACCAGCCCCTAGGCAGTAATTCATGCCTAATTCTGGAAACCTGGTTAAAAGCCTGTGACTGGAGGTCAGAAGCCCCAGGGAAGGGTTACAGCTGCTGTTCTGCCAAACGAAACAAACAGCTTTCTAAGTATTCATCTTCATTCCCACAGATTAGTGAAACTTGCAGCCTTCATCAGAGAAGCTTCACTGGGCGGAGAGTGGAGGTTAATGCAAAGATTTAAAATTGACCAAAGTGAAGATAATATGCAATGTCCAGAGAGATGTAGAGTGCCTAGCTCTAGACTAGAGCCCCCTTCATGGCTCAGGGAAGAGGGGTTGAATATAAGAAAGAGTCAGAGGGTAATGCTATGAAACACAATACAGACATTATCAAGTATTCAGTACAGCCAATATCAAGTATTCAATAACGAGTCATAGAAGAGCTGGAGTAACTGTACAAACCCTGCATAAGACTGGACCCATCACCAGTTCATCATGTGAGTAAGAGGGCCTTCTGAGGCTCACCTCTCACTAAGGGACTATGGCAGTTAGTGGGTACTGGAGGAGGCCATATCACTCTCTGCAGTGGTGTAGCCACTGATAAGTTGCCCTTGTTCCAGTGAATAATCTCAACTTATGCTCATATAAGCAACCATAATTAAACTTCATGGGAGTTTTAGAAAAGACCTTAAAGTGATGTTTGTTGTTATTGTTAAAGGAGGATGAGAAAAACTGGTGGTGGTTGAAAGGGACCAAATTCAACATGTATATGTGTATATGTATATGGTCAACAAATTAAAAGGTAGGAATATGCTTCAAGTTTCACTTAAGTCAGGGAATTACTTTTAATAACAGAAGAGTGGCGTAATCTGAATTAAAAATGTAATATTGCTTACTAAGTTATTGCATTTGTATAGGCATGCTACCTTCTATACATTTATATGCATTGTTTTATTAGCATATATTACTTGCTAAAATGGATGGGTTTGGGGGTGGAGAGATGGCTCAGCAATCAAGAATGAATAAGTACTGCTCTTGCAAAGGACCTGAGTTCAATTTCCGCACCACAGTCAAGTAGCAGATGGTTAACAACCACTCATAATCAAACTTTAATAGTTCTAACAACTATTTTTGGATTCTCCTAGTACTTATCCATACATGAACATTCCTGCCATATACACTCATAATTAAAACTTCTTTTATGATTAATAAAAAGATAGTCTCACTACGACATTTTCTTACTTGTGTACCATTCAGTTTGCTGAGTGTCAAAGTTGTTTTATTCACCAGACGTAATTTTCATCTCAGAGACTTACTTCTGAATAAGCTCACCCTGTTTACTTCTTTCTGAGCTCTGGCTCACTAGTTCAACTCAACTGTTCTGGGTCAAACTCCTCTCTAAGCTGACTAATTCAATCTGGCTTCTCTTAGCTTCTCACTGAATTGCTCTGCTTGCCCTCAAACTAACTATGACAATTCTTTCTAATCTTCTGGCTCCTTCTTATTCCTGTATTTAACTGCCTCTGCTGATCTGCACCAAACTGCATGAGACTCAGTGATTAGGAAACTGGTAGAAAATGCTAAGGTGCTGAGCTATGTAGCTGGGACTAGAATTCAAGCCAATGTGATTACAGTCACTTTACAAATCAGTATTTCTTATATCATTCTTTATTTCTCCATAATATAACAGGTGAGATTTATCTAAAATCATTATATATCAGCCTTAAACTCCCTATTATTTTAAGGAATGTTTGTGGATGTCATTAGCATAATAAATGACCATTGGCCTGAATACAATTTGCTACACTATCACTAGAGTAGACATGTGTGCTTGGGAAATGAATTGCTGGGAGTGTAAAGATGTGTGATGATGATGTCAACTGGAGGCTGTGGAAGCCCTCCAATGGCTTTGCATGTCCACACTCCATCTTCAAATCTGACACTACCAATGGCATATCACAATGTCATTCAGGCTGTACATCAACATGTCTTAGAAAGCATGAGGGATGAGTCCCTCTGTGCGATGTATGTCAATAGGTCTAGTATAGATAGCATCAGTACAGAAGGAGAGCTGCCAGCTGCAGGCACCCAGTAGTTCCTTTGGATGTATTAAACTGTGTTGAGATCTTGACAAAATGCTAACACATTAAGAATGCAATCCCTTTTTCTACAAGAAGAATGGTCTCAGCATCTAGAGTGGTGCTTGTTCCAAAGTTGGAATTTGAAAACCATTGTGTGTGATTAAGTGAAGGGTTAGTGTGTCTTTTTGAAAATTAGGAAAGTCCCTTAGAAAATTACAAAATTAGAAAATTTGAAAATATAGAAAAGCCAAGGATAGGTCTATTTTCAGATGCCTGTAGATGCCTCAGAAAGCATATCCGCTGTAAAACCTAAGTATCCTAGCATCTACTACGGCTTCATACAGAAGAGACATGTTATAAGCCACCTGAATTACATGAATATATCTGAATTATGGCCAATCAGTTGCTAAGAATAGGGACTGGAATTCTTTTGCTTATAGAATATCTGTAAGTGAAAAACTGTATATAAAATTATGATTTCAGACTTAGTTCTCAGATGAGCCCAGAGCAAGCGCATGTTTTTCATAGTCCCAATGATCACAAATTGATACTGCTGGAAGCTTGGCTGCTTAAATAGTGTTTGTCACTTCCCTATGAGGACACACTTGGGGTGACCTCATGGGAAAATACTGTTAGATTTCATGTGAATGACCTCTAAGCCTCTGTAACAGTCTGAATAGAGTGACAACTAGGTAATCCACTATATTCTCAGAGAAACTGAGGCAGCATTTGAATTCAGCTGCTAAAAAGAAAATGAAGAATTTTATCAGTCTAATAGAGTGACCTCCAGCTAATCAGGAAGCTGTGGGGTACTGAGCTGTTTGTTGTAGAGGTAAAACCCAAACACACTGTGTAAGCATCCTGTCTAAACTCCATCCCAACAGTTACCTGGCAACAGCCAGGTAGGCCTTGCCCACTATAAAAGGGGCTGCTTGTCTCCTCCTCCTTGTTCTTGCTCTCTTACTCTCTTGATCTCTTGATCTCTTGATCCCTCTGTCCCCTCACCCCTTCCTCCTTCCCTTCCCCCTCTCTCTCCTCATGCTCATGGCCGGCCTCTACTTCTCTTCTTCTTCTCCCCTCCCTCTTTTTGCCTCTACTACCCTCTTAACTCCCCTCCCAATGCCTTGAATAAACTCTATTCTATATTATACTAGTGTGTATATGGGCCCGCTGAGACATCCCTTCCCCTCATACCTCGCCACACACCCACAGAACATATTCTCTTTATCTTTTTATAAATACATCACACCGGAAATTTGCAAAAAAAAAAAAAAAATCATTTGCCAAGCTGTGAGTTAGGTCAGTTATGATAAAAAGCTTTTTCATTTCAAATATGGCTGAAAAACCCCTTCCCATCATTGGGCTAATGAACCCTGGAATGAAATGTTCCTCTAGTTGTGAGACTTTAACCCTATCCAGTATAATAAGGGCCACTATAAATAAAATGGGGTCAACATCCTTGTTTGTATTTCATGTGTATGTGACGTGGCAGAGTGTATTCAGAACTTCATTCTGCTTTATTGAAATCTATCTTTCTCAGCCTTGCTTGTACTGATGTGTGTCACTGTGCCTGGCTTTCTTACATGGGGTCTGGGAATTGAACTCAAGTCCTTGTGCTTACAAAATTTGCACTTTCCTGGGCTGGAGAGATGGCTCAGACATTAAAGGCTAGGCTCACAACCAAAAACAAAATTTGCACTTCCCAAACTGAGCTGTCCGGCCATCTCTTTGGTCCCAGAGTACCTCTTCATAAAAGGAAACCACACTTTTGTCTCTACCTTCTTTAAAACAACAATAACAACAACAAACCCCTACTCCCTACTCCCAGCCCTTGGGTAAAGAGGTAATCATTTCCCTCCTTTTGGCTTGACAAGTTCTGAATGTATCCAGTGGCCTTGCCTAGAGGCAGTTGCAGGATGGAAGCTCCCTCCTGCTGGTAAACTACTATTCCATCTGTCTAGGAGAACTGAAAGGCCTGGAAGAGGAGGGCAGGCACCAGAGGAGTGGGAGATGTGTGTGTGCCAAGCTGCACTGTGCGCTGGCTTCTAAGTGGGTAGAAGGCAGATGCTGGTGCACATCCATCATTTTCATGGCTGTCCTGTCCACCACAAACCAGAAGTTTGGGTGAGGAAGGCCGATGAGCAAGCAGAAAAGGAAGTGGAGGTTTATAGGGAAATTTATACTAAATTTGGTTTGGTTCTAGAAAGGGAAATGAAAAGTGATTTAATAGTTGGACTGAATTTGCTGAAACCCAAGATTCCTGATGTCCATTTTCTTTACCTCCCTACTATTTTAAAGCTATTGTGTAGATATAAAGATGATAAACTAAGATTCTGTTTCCTTCTCTACGTTGAATTCAGTGGTACCTTCAGTAATTATGGGATTTATAAGATATGTAACATGGCTTGGTGCTTCGAAACTTGGAACTCAGGTTTTCAGAGGCGGCATGCTGGTTAGTGACCTGATGGGTTTTATTTTAAATTATTAAACAGAACGAGTATTTTTTTTTCAGATTCAGAAATGACTAACCATAGATTTGGTTCATTGTGTTGTGTTTTTAATTCTTCAAACACAGCTCGATGGTAAATTATGAAAGCTTGGTTCGGTCCTAGGGCAGTCTGGGATATAGTGAGCAGCTCAGTCAATATGTGTGGGACAAACGAGTGAAGGGCTGGAGCAGCAACTATTCATTCATTGACTGACTGCATTCATACTCTTGACACAGCTGTAGAACTCAGTCAGTTGCTGACCCGAGAGAACGCTTTACTGGTAAAATTTGTTACTGATACAACTCACTGGGCAGATGCTCATTATAACACACAGAATTAATGGGGCCAAGGACCTTGATTTAGTGCCTCCAGGGGCCAGTTATCTCTGTTCTACTTTGTGGCTGCCTCTATAGCCCATAACCTTTGCCAGCTGTCGCACACCAGAGCATGTTCTTTGTCACAGAGAGGTCCAGGAAGGAGAATGGGGGCCTTAGCTCAGTCCCATTACCACGTTGGAGAAACAGCTCAGGCATGTACTCTGCAGAAAGGACAGTTTTACAATTAAGAAGTGAGATAAGAACCTCTGGAGCCCCATGGGCTCCACGATTAGCTTCTCAGTGTACGATGGTTTGATCCATATTGGCCATCAACAGCTCCCCATTTGCTGAACACAGAGTCATGCCAAAGGCCAGACTTGAGCAAAATGATCAGTTCACAGGATTCAAAACAAACTTGGGCATATTACAACCAGCTACCCCTTCCAGGAAGTTCCTTTTTTGCTAAATCTATATATTTCACATTATTTCAACATTACCTAGAAACATTCTTTGCATAATAGACTAGTATATTTTCTTCCTGGCAAGCCTCCCCTCAATCTGCATTATCATTTAGGCCCCATCTGAAAACGCCATTAATTTAAATAAGCAACAGAGACGGAAATAAAATTCCATTCGTGCTTAACCCTCCAATGCGGTTTGAAAATGTTTTCTTCTCCAGCCCAGTCTTATGTTACATGCTGGATGGTCTTTTCTTTGACCACCTCATAAAAAAGAGCTCATAAATACTTTTCATGTGTTATTTAAACTAGCAGGACTCCCTGAGGCCCTGCACTCCTATTTTTTTAAAGTCCTTTGTGTATTTCAAAGGGCTTTCTAACTCAGTCACAGAGGTAAAAGTGTCTTCTAACTTGAGAGAGCCATGTCCTGTCACTATCAGGGCATCAGGTTCCTCTACTGATGGAACATTTCTCAGCAGAATGTTGCCAATGTATAACATGGTCCTTTGTGAGATCTATGCCAGTGTAGGAATGTACATGTCTTTTTTGAGGCATCTGATGCTGGAATCAGGATCTTTGGGCTGTACATGGCATCCTGGTAAACAAGAGCTCTGTTTCATCATAAAGGTGAATTAACGTCTGATTAATAAAGAGGAAGACAGCAGAGTGTCTGCCTGTGTCCAAAAGTGTTGTGTTGTTGTGTGATAATGTCCTGGCTCAATGATCTTTCCCCCCACGGTGTCTTAGTGCTTGTATTTTGTATAATGCTGCCCTCTCCCACTTTGAAATAAATTTTAGCTGGCTCTGTAGTCCATTCAAGTATTACATCCCCCATTTCAACTTCCCATGGCTCTATCATTGCTCTCATTCCCACCTCTGTCACAGCTTTGTACAGAATAGGTTCTCGACGGCAGAGATCACCTAGCTCAGCTTCCTTCTGTGTACAGAAATTCTTCCTTCAGTATTCCCCATGGGTTCTCCTTCAATGTATGTTTCAGTACTCTTAAGTAAACACACATGTTCTCATCAGTATGAGCTGTGTATTTATCACTTAAATTATTAGAGATTCTTTTGAAAATTTATTTATTTAGGTCTGTGTATATGCTGGTATATGTGGGTGCACACAGGTGTTTGTAGAGGCCAGAAGGGGGCATCAGATCCCCTGAGCTGGAGCTAGAAGCCAATATAATCTGTCGAGTGAGGATACTGGGAACCAAACTTGGGTCCATTGCAAGAACAGCACATGTTTTTAACTGCTGAGCTATCTCTCTCTTCCCAAGAATTTTTAAAATATGGGTGGCACCATCAACTCTCTGAAGCCACTCATGGTCAAGACAGAGAATTAATTCATGGGCATGTATTCTGATTTGTCTTTTGACCATTATCAGTTGGATTGATTGGTTGATTGATTGATTGATTGATTCATGGGGTGATGAAGACAAAGAAAGTACATGTCCCATGGGTCCTCAAACCATGCATGCTTAGAAGGTGACCTAACAGCTTACTTCCCTTTAGAGGGCCTCTAACCTCCATATGTCTCATCTCAGGGGTTCTCCTAGTGTGTTCTCCAGAGTAGCAGTGGTGTCTCCTGTGAGGAGTAGCATAGGTCCCCACACCCTGTCCAGTTCCCCTACACTAAAAGTGGAACCTAGTGATTGTCACAATGAGCCCTCTAGGTGATGCTAATGCATGTCCAATTTTTTTTTTTTTAAAAAGGTCTAAATGTAATTACTCTATCAAACTAGATACCTTGGCTTTCTCAGCCTCTCTCTTTCCCCCTGTCATAAAGTTTTTGACCTTTTATGTCTTCAAGATCATCAAGGTCTCTATTTTTTTTTAAACTCAGACTCCCTGGGTTTCATCTAATGTTTAGTGGCAACTCGGTACCTGGTCCCTTAACCAGTCTGACTTTCCCAGAAAACTTATCCTGTACTGCAGATTTGGTCATTTAGGCATAAAACATCTGACATACTGTTAGTACATACACAGTAGCTCAGCTGAGCGAGTGACAGGAAGCCTGTGGGACCTGAGTAGAATACATGCTAGACCCTCATGTCTGCATCCTGTGTGGTCACTCACTGCTTCCTTTCCACCCTTGGGTAGATGGTCACACATCCCTTTCCCTGCTAGACTGTATTGGTCCAAGCACGGTGGACAGCATTGGAAGAATGCTCACCATGTCAGACATGCATCTTGATGGCCAAGAGTGAGCCTGAAAGTCACAGAACTGGACAGTGATGGAGCTCAGGGTGAACCTACATCTCTTGGCTGACACTCGGGTGGTTTCTGTGTTTACAAACCTCTGCTTGCTTAATATGTTTAGTGGCAGAGGTAAGTGGTGGGCACATTTTCTTTTCTTTAGATACTACCAGTGAAATCCAGGAGATTCGATTTAATCCCAGGGAAACCAGGAACCTTCTTTTTTTTTTTTCCAGCTAAAATCTGGAGAAACCTGAGGAGCGTTTTGTACTGTTGGCGTCTCCCGCTGAATTCCCATACTATCAAGATTCTCTTACGACATCTGGCCATTTTACAGGGGATTTCATGGAGCAAATCAATTAACATTTTTAAAAAGTAGGGTAGAGAGAAAAGAAAAGAATATTTGAGTGGTAGCATAGCCCTCTGAGAATTCCCTGGGAGGCAGCTAAGGGCAGGATTGCACAAAGCCTTCTAACTAATCATGTCCATATAACACAGCTATTCTTAAGCAAAGTAGATAGAAAAGACAAGTATTTAGGGAGATAGGATGTTTACCCTGCTTTAAACATTACACGATGTACACATGCATTGCAGCAGTACATGACGTCCTGTAAATACATACAATTTTTGTGTCACCAACTGAAATGAATTCACATTAAAGCCATATGTAAACAATTTAAGTTTAGATCAGGGTCATTTGATGCTTTGGGTCACAGACAACACATACATGTACATGCTTCAACATTAATACTCACAGCTACACCATGGATATATCTTTGTTTTTCTAACAGTAGGGGCTCAGACCAGGACCATGGGTTAAGAAGTTCTTAGCTGGAAGTCCTGGGGTTGCTTCTTCCAGGATATAATCATTGGATTCCAACTGCACAGTGCAGGAGGATCTTGGCAGTCACTTTTGTAAACACTTGACGAGTGCTTGATGTACTCAAAACATACAGGCTCTTTCCACTCGTGAGCTTGAGCCCTGGTGACTCACTTCAGACACATCAAACTGGCGACTCCCATGGAGTGTCTGCAGGAATGCATACAGGTAACGGAGCCCAGTGCCATTCCTCTACCTCTGTCTGAGCCAGTAACCATAAGGTTTCCAATGCTTCTAAAGGCCCTAGAATAGTGTTTCACATGGCACCTGCTTCACCTTCTTCATAGCAGGTCTCAGTATATGTGTTAATGAATGAATAACAATGTGGGTTAAAAAAAATACAGAACCCTAACTGATGGCCATTTTAACCTTGGAGGACCATCGCTTTGTTTTGTTTTGTTTTGCTTCCAAGTTCTCGTTGCTCTGATTTGGAGAAATGCTCTGTAGTGAGGGATGATCGCTCCAGCGTATGGTGTGTGTGTGTGTGTGTGTGTGTGTGTGTGTGTGTGTGTTGAGGGCAGGATTGAGTGAAAGACTGTCTTCACCATCTCTATCACAAATTACCAAGTCTACAAAATCAGCAAATCAGCAAACTCCAGTGAGTCTGTTTTTTCTTTGTTTCTTTCTCTCTACATGTGAATTTCCTGTTTCAATTCAGACCACCACTAAGAGAGAAAGTCCTGGGGTTTATTTTTATCTGCCTTTTCATACTGAGTTTATTGCTTTATCTGTAATATGGGGATTAAAATATCGGGTTTATGACCTTCCTAGGGCACAGTGAGTGTCCAATAGCTCACGTGAACGTGCAGAGTCCCAGATGTCACTGAATGTGAGGTACTGTTAATATGGCTTTATTAAGAGTTCTAAAGAAAACACCATTCTCTGATACTCTACATTTGTGGGCAACCATTAGGATCTTTAATTAAAATGACTTTGAGATCACAAGGTTTGACCTAACTTTAATCACCTCTCAAAGGTGATCAAATGAGTTTTCCATTAAGAACCTTTTTAAAAATAAAAGGGTCCTTGCTGTCATTGAACATCTATAAACAAGGCTGAGAGAAAAGCAGGGGACAGTTCAGTCCTAAGTAGGCCATAAAAGGAGAGACATCACTGTTCTTTTGTCTGCCCTCAGCCTCTTTGAATCTCACTTTTCATTTAGATACTTGCCCTGTTGGCGTGTCCCCTGCCCCCAGGGTAACATGGATGCTGAAGTGAGCAACCTTCTCTAGGCTTTCTTTTCCAGTCTCTTCCCACGCAGACGTTCCCCATGCTGTGAATGTGAACCCCATTGAGCTGACAGTCTGAAGAGTAGAGCGAGGCTGCATGGTTTTCTAAACATTCTGTTGCATTAATTAATAAATACCTTGTAGGCCCAAGGAGACTTTCATCAAAATTTCTCCTAACACCTTTTCAACTGTGGCTAATCTTGAGCAGGGCCCTGAGGAAACACTCCCACATTTCAGAGAGGTTGCAAAGGAATCCCTCACTCAGCAGGAAGCTGCTGGAGAAACTGGGTGAGAAAAGGAAGTTCAGACATCCAGGAAGCTTTGTTACCTCTCAGCATATGCACGCATGCCCAGAAGTTCATGGAGCAGGGCCATCAGAAGAGACAAGGAAGTTTTTTTTTTTCCCAAATAAAAATAAGCTTCAAAATGGAGCAAGAAGCAGATTGCTTTTTTTTTTTTTATAGCTGAAAGATTCTGTATTTGTCAAACAATGGAATCAAAAGAATCTGCCTGTAATCAATGACTGTCTCGTGGCCACTGCCTGGAAATCTCTTCATGACCAAATTCATTATTAATAGTTAGTCACTTAATAAACATTTTTTGAATGCATTCCAGGTACTGTACTGTGTATTGGAGAGAAAAAACAAACAAACCTGTGTGTACAGAACTGTTCCTTGTGCTTGGGCACTTCTCTTCTGTGTGAAAAATGACAATACATCTTTTCAAAAGCATTGCATGTTTTTTGCACACCCATTCAGCCATTACTGAAAAAAGACATTACTTTTTTCAAGGTAAGGTTACTCCCTTACCTTGAAAATGACATTTAGGAAACCTATTTCCTCTACTTAAAAGTATTTCTCTGAACTGTTGAAACATTCTTTGTCCTTTCAGGCTGGAGCTTCTCCTAGCCTGCCTCATGAATTCATACATACAGTGTTTTCTTTAGGGGTCTCTATGCCCTGGAAGACTAAGATTTTTAGAGAACTTATATTTACCCATTGAGCCTGTGACACAATAACTTTCACACTATAAGTGCCTTTGTTGAATGACTAGAAGAATGGACAATTCAAACGTGACAAATTGTGTAAGGTGTAGGACCATACTCTAAGATGAAGCAGCCATAAGTCCCATAAAGATACAATAGACGACTCTTCAAGAGGATAAGAAAGCACAGTAATTCGAAATATGTAATCTGAATATCTAAAAGGGAATTCCCAGGTACCTTAAGGAGAAATTTAAATAAATTGTTTCCTCTTGGAGTTTAGTCAATAAACAACCAGAACAAGTTGTAAGATTTTATGGTCCTTAACACTTCAAAACTCAGACAATGCTATCAAATAGAATTTATTATTTCTATTATACACTTGCCGATATGACAAACTGAGAGAATTAAACACTGGATCCCTCCCACTTTTCTTTGCTCAAAGTTAGTGTCTGATGAGTGAGTGGCCCAACAGCAGTTAATTCTCATTGTCAGTCTTGAGATTACTGTGAGTGAATTCTCTGTGTTTCCATACATTTACAGGACTTACAAGTGACTGATGAAAAGATGTTGGGAACAATAGACATCAGAGCTTTGTATACATGTGTCTCTTCACTGTTCTATTGCTGTGAAGAGATGCCAAGGCCGAGGCAACACTTACAAAGGAAAGCATTTAACTAGGGGACTTGCTTACTGTTTCAGAGGTTTAGTCTATTATCATGGTGGGAAGCAGGGTAGTGCTGGAAAAATAATTGAGAGCTACATTCTAGTCTGCAGGCAGAGAGAGAAGAAAGAAAAAAGAAAGGGAGGGAGAGGGAGAGAGAGGAGAAAGAGACAGAGACAGAAACAAAAAGACAAAGACAGAGACAGACAGAGATAGAGAGACAGATACAAAGACAGAGATACAGAGAGACAGGGATAGACAGAGACAGAGATAGAAAGATAGAGAGAGACCGGGACAGACAGAGACAGACACTGGGTCTGGTGCCAGCTTTTGAAACCCCCTTAGTGACATACCTTCCTCTGATACCATACCTCCCAGCCCTTCTCAAGTAGGGTCATTCCCTAGTAACTAAGCATTCAAATATATAAGCTTATGCAGCCATTCTTATTCAGATCAATACAGCATGCATTTTAGAGTTTCTAGTCCTGTCATAAAGCATATGGCCAATAGCAACTTGAAGAGGAAAGAGACCATTTCCGCATATGACTCTGAGATCACTGAGAGAAATCAGGACAGGTACTCAAGGCCAGAACCTGGAAGCAGGACCTGAAGCAGAGACCATGGGGAAGTGCGGCTTAGTGGATTGCTGCGCATGGCTTACTCGGCCTGTTTTCTTACAAAAAAGACCATTAGCTCAGAGGTGGGGTTGGCCCTCCCACATCAATTATTGATCAAGACAATGGATGATAGAGCTGTTATAGGCCAGTCTTATGAGGCATTTTCTCAATTGAGAATCCATCTTCCCAGATAACTCTGGCTTGTGTTAAATTGTCAAAATCAAGCAACCAAGGTAATGTGAGTCAGAAAAGCTAGGGGTTCTTTGAGTAATAGGGGTGAATAAAGATTGCTATTCACTCAGGCTCCAGATAAGCAAATAGATAACAAAGGAACAGAGTGACAGATAATATACTATAGGACCCAAGAAAACAAACAAACAAAAGGTCAGCTCATGTTCTGGAGCTCAGCACTGGTTTGGAAGCACACTTCATAAGGTATTTGAATGTGAAATTTCTATAGGGGAATTCAGGACATGTTTGGGGATGGAGTTGCATGCCTCCAATTCTGCTCAGTCCTTCTTGTCTTTTTGACCTGGGGAGTAGGTGTGGCAACAGGTTTTTGGGTTGATAAATTCATGGCTTATATTGAGGGGGTGGGTTGTCCTTTCCTGCTGCAAGGCAGGTTGTCGCTACTTGGTTCTAGGCCAGGATTCCCTTTCAGGGACTATCTTGGCAAAATGTGTCTTTTTCCTGATGGCTTCTATTTTGGATGATCCTTTACCAAGGATATAATCATGGGTATTAACATTTTGGGGGACTTTAAGTTGGCCAGTAACTACAGTATGTTTGGAAACCTGTTTTTGTTTAATTTCATTTCCTGTTTCCTGTTAAGCACATCATTGGGTTAGAAGAGAGGAACCTGGGGTTTTTGGATGTGTGTATATTTGGTCCTCAGTCCAGATTAAATACTTGAAAGGGGGGGAGGTGAGGTACTTGTGACTTCCGTGGTTCCCTTGGCTGAAGAGCCCGAATCTCCACCAGACCTGCCCGAGGTGATTAGTGGAACATGGGAACAATAGTCATCCAACACCAGCATGGCATTACATAAGCACGTTCTTTCCCTTCTAGAATGTGGGAGATACGTGAGAAGCAAAGAAGAATCTGTAACCCCACTACTCATATTTTCCACAGGCCTTCAATTACCCTTTCATCTGTCCCAAATATGGAGGGTGATGTTAAAAGCTTATGTGAGAACCTGGCAGAGTTTTATATATAAATGTTGTCTCTGGTCTGGTTTCCAAAACCATTCTAGTAATTTGGAAAATTTGCCAGTGAGCACCGATTGTTCTACAGAAATTTTCAGCTGAATATTTAGACAGTGGCTTTCTGTGCTGGGCTTGGTGTTCTTTCGTTAGAGAACACAGAATGTGCTTGGCTGAGTTGCTTGTCCCTGTTGTGGCAATTGCATTTGGCATTCTCATGACAAACAAATCAATACTATCCTTACAGGACATCAAATGTTATCAAATGAGAGAAGCATCATGAGAAGTAATAGATTGTCTTTGAGAATTCATACTTGGACATACTTGACCTTGTAAAACAAATGAGCTTACCTTTGCCAACAAAATGTTAACCTAGACTAACCTCATTTATTCATCCAAGCAATATCTATTGACACTTACTATGAACAAAAGGATTCCTACACAAGTGATGTAGATTACAAAACAGACTATACTTTTTGGTGAACTTTGTCTAGTGAAACCTTGTAACTGAGAAACAGTGTTCATTTGAATAGCAAGGTATCATAACCACTAAGTTCCCTGGGTGATACATGGCTCTCCTCCCTACCCTGCAAGAGCAACAATGCCAGGGCTCTGGTGTCCCTCTTGTTTGCCTTGTATTTAAAGTTGAGCTCTGCCAGGTATAATTTACAATGATAGCGCAAACTAAGAGCTGAGACAAGCCTTAGGAGCAGGCTGTGCACCGGCCTGCATGACAATGCATTTGAGGAAGGACTTACTGGCCTGTCCAGATGTGGGATGGATACTCCTTTCCAAATCTTGGCTCCAGATTTATTTCCAGTTAGTGGACTTTGCACAGTGGCATACATGCATTGTAGTGACACTTATTACTGGTCAACAGTGAGAGACACACAAAAGCTCACTGTCCCCGCCTCTGCCTCATCAGTACCTTTCTTTACTCTTGTCCTTCCGTAAAATAGCAAATCCCTAGAATCACAAACAAAGTAAGGAAACACCATAGTCCACAGCTTCTTCATCTGCCATTCACCAAAGCTCAGAATGTAGTGGGCTGAACTGAAAGCTCTCAATCCCAAGCCAGGAAAAGTAAAAACAAAACAGAACAAAACAGAACAAAACAAAACAAAACAAAACAAAAGCATCCATGCTCATCCCCCATCCGTTTCAGCATCTGATGGATGTCAGAGTAGATTTGGTGGCCAACACGATTGCTAAGAACCATGTCAGTACATTGTGACATGTTCCTGGATGACTGTGGCTGTCTGATTTTATTAAGATGCTGATGAAGCACATCTCTTCTTCCTAAGGTTCCTGAATGCCTTCTTTCCCTAGCATGGTGCTCTAGTCAACATGATGCCTAGCTGGAATTTCAGGACTTCCAAACAAGTCATCATTGAAACCCTGGTAAACGATTTCAACATCTAATTTCTCACCTCAATCATAGGGCACAAAGTCCTAACAAATCTTTTCCACCAGAGGAAACAAAAAAGTCTTGTCATAAAAGTAAAAGAGGAGAGTAATTAAAAGGAAAAGCCCCTGGAACACCAAGCTACTTCATCTTACCTATTGACAAGAAGTCAAATTCTCAGCTTGTTAATGAACTTTTAAAAATACAGAAGTTTTCTGGTTATTCTCTCTTTGGAGTCTGGGTTCTTATGACTTTGAAGTGAGCCTAGCTGGTGAGTAGTTGGACATTGAACTAATGAGATTTTACTGTTTGGAACAGCTGGTCACATCTGGAGGCCCCTGGAGCCTAAAGGCAACTGCTGATTTACAAGGCTTGTGTAATATATGCAGCCTTGGCTGGTGCTTTGTTGTTGATTTAGGCTAGAGCCAAGGTGTAGATTTTGTGATGTTGTAAAAATGTCAAGTGATTGATTTGAGAATATGTAATACCTATAGGTAGCTCCCACTAGGAGCCAGCAGCTTGTGTGGTTCATACTTGGGGGTGTTTGGGGAAGGTTCAGTTTTAAATATGGCAACATACTCTACAAAAGGGTCTAGATACACTTGCTATTTAAACAGGCATGGTGACACCTGTGATCCAGGATTCAGGGAATAAAGGCAGGCGGATCATGGGTTCATGGTCACACCAGGCCAGAGTGAGACAGTCTCAAAACAAAGCAAGACAACAAAGCAACACATAACTAACTACTTATCTAGGTAGGTCCTAATTCCATCTTCTTTCTTCCCTTCCATTTTCCCTCCTTTCTTTCTTCCTCCCCCTCCTCTACTTTTCTCATTCTTTCCTTTGCTTCTTTCTCTTGTTGGTAACTAATGGAAAACAAAATCTAGAACTTGTTTATATATTACTTAGATCTTTAAAAAATAAGGCCATTTCCTTGAGGATATGTATCACCAGTCTTTAGCACCACCAATAGTTGGTTTATCTTTCTTTGCTATTATTCTTTAAATTATTTTTCTTTCAATTGTTTACTTCATATAAGGACACAAATAAGGCCACATAGTACATTTGGTTGCTAAATCACCTTATCCAAATAGTCTCTGCTGAGAACTTTTATCTCCATTTACAGACAGAAAACATGGAAGGTGGTTGTTTGAAGAGGCTCTGCTCTCCGGTGTTGTGGTAATTGTTTAAAACAGTGGCACCCGAATCTGGCTTGTTCTTAATCAGCTGCCATCTTCCTGACTAGACAAGGCCTGTGGCCACTACCAGTGGCAGTGAATTATCGTTGCCACTCAGCTCAGGCTGCTGGCTCAGGCAGCCAGAGACACCGGCCCTGCCACCCACAAGACACCAACACGGGAGATGGCTCTGCTAATCTTCCACAAGGCTGGGCTGAGCCCAGACCATCTCACCATCTACGATGTCCCAGTAGAAATGAGACTCTAATGTTTTGATGATCTAAAGGCTTTATATGTTTTGTAATGTTCAATAACAAGATGTCCACACAATTGGAGGTGTTTCTCAATTAACTAACCTAGATATAAGTTGTTACCCAGGACTGTTCTCTATCCAAGTGTGGTTCTCTGTCCTCCTACATCTCTGCCTTCCTAGCTCCTCCTCTTCCTTCTCCTTTCTCCTCCCACCTTAGCTCCTCCCAACTTTGGGGGAAAGTAAGCGGCTACCCTCTGGTCTCTGTGCTTTCATCTTTTTGCCTCTGTTTCTTAGCAGGATCATTCTTTCTGTGGTTGTTTGGCTTCTTTCCTCTGGTTTTCTTTGGTGTTTGATCATAACCTGACCTGGAAGCATGTCAGAAGGCGCACCAGCCCTAGTAGGGAATGAAGGTCACATGTCTGTGGCCTTTCTTGGATTATTCCAGAAGGAAGGGCTTGTGAACCACAGGAACTAGGCAGTGAGCCTCCACTTTTCAAAATTCTGCTGGGCCTGGTAGTAAGCCCTTGTCTCTCTGTGAGAGACGGGATGGCTGTCAGTAAGGAGACACATAGGGTACAATTACTTATGTCTTCATAAAATAGAGAAATACAGATCTGGTGTTTCAGCCTCTTTATTAAACTAGGTACACTCCAAGACAGAGTTTTAAGCTTTAAAAGTCATAGAACAAATCCAGAAATTACAAGTTCCTCTCAGGTTAGAAAGAGAGCTGGAATTCCCTGCTGGTCCTTTGGCTGGTCCTTTGCTTTGGCATGAATAGCAGTAGGAGCAAAAGAAATACAGGAGATACTTCCTAGGTCCATAAAAGCCTCTGACTTACTTCTGCTCTCCTGGCCAGTACCCTGTATCTTCCTAGGTAGAGATACACATACTGACCCTCAGAAACAGCATCTCGGAGACACCCTTTCATGGATTTGTCTTCTCTACCCAAATCAGTTCAGAACCATGCTTACTTACAGAGAGTACTATCCGGATGCCCTTGAATACACTCCTTGGTCTTGAAGCACTGTCTGGCCAGACAGCTATGAGTGACACTTCAGATGTTCAATAGCCACAGGAGGCTAACTCTTCCATGATAGACAGCAGTGTGTAGAAAGCATCCCCATCAGGTGAAGATGAATCTTTGGGTAGTACAGCTCTCTCCATTTGAGTGAGGCCATCTAACCAGGTTCCTGGACTTTATTTTAACTGTATTCTATTACTTGATACTACTGAGTTAGTTGAGGCTGTTGCTGGCTGAATATGAACATGTCTGGCTACTGACCCAAGGGAGGTAGCTTTCAGTGTTTAAGATTTGCCTACAAACCAGCAGTACCATTTCTTTCTTCTTTTGCCTCGTTTGGTTCTTGCAGAGCTAGGTCTACCCATGAGCCCCAGGAGTTCTTAGATGCTTCGGCCCCACTCATGTTTTAAAGCTTCTCAGTAATAGAGCAGGCCAGCAGGCCAGACTCTGGCTGCATCCAGAGTGTCACTGGATCCTGCCCTGGGTGGCTTTGTCACTTGGTCACTTATGCCTCTTGTCTAAGTCTTCCTTCACAGCTCCATCTCTCTGCTTGTGGAAGTACACCACGAACCCCAGTTATACAGTCATCAGAGTTTTTAAGATTCAAAGCCTGGGTCAGGCAGTCTCAGTGAGCTAGACTTAGCCACCAGCCCTCGTTAAATCAACTCTAGAGATGAGAAATCGTGAAAAGCAGAGGAAGTAGACTCAATTCAATGTAGTCACGTTGGAAATAGGCACAAACAAGGTTCAGTGACCCACAGATGTATCTTCAGGATCTGATATGAGGTTTATACTTAAATACAAGAAGTTTGCACAACTAAGCACTCCTGGTTGAGGTATGGTTCTACCTGTCACTGTCCCATCTTTGTCTCTCTTCCTGTTTTGTCAGGAAAGGTGTCATAATTTCATAGCATCTCTTCCTCCTCTGGCTGGTACCAGGACTTCAGCCTTCCCTTCTCCAAGGAGAGGACTCCTGAGATATTTTAATCCTCTGGAGTCCATTATTTCAGTCGACTGATAGCTAAAAAGGAGAGAAGGCATGCATGTCTCTGTAGAATAGCATCTCCCCTCCAAGATTCTAACAGTAGTTGCTCACAACATACCCAGCACGAGTTATGTTTTAACCCCTGTCTACCTGGCCTGACTCGAAGCTTTCTGTTGCCTCTGAGCTTTGCTAATGCTTCTGTCTCCTTTCCTTCCTCATTCTTTCCGACTACTGAACCTTGTTCTAGAATGTTCTAGCTCTGTGTTTCTATACTTGAGTCTCTCTCTCTCTCTCTCTCTCTCTCTCTCTCCCTCTTCTCCACCCCCCCCCCCCCCGGACATCAAACAGGCCTATATTTGAATCACCAGTCAGCCATGTACCTGTGGTCTTTCACAAAGCCTCAGCCACTTGAGTCATACCATGACCGTCTCTCATGATGAAAATAAATAATTAATTAAACCCCGGTTACTTATAACCCAAGTGTCTTAGAATTAGATGCTTGCTGTCCCGTTCCTTTACATCTCAGTTGACTTAGGATGTCTCTGGCGAAGGTCCTCGCATGCCAAGTCTCTTCTTTTCGGTTGAAGCCATGACTTCTTCTAATGACTGTAACATTGCTATTTACAAGACCCAAAACACTTGTTACTTCATTTTAAGTCTACCACTTTCCTCTGCTCATGTCAGAAGGAAGTGAACTCTCTTCCTGCATTCCAAGTAAATACTTGTTTGGGTTTTTTGGGATATATGTATAGTCTTTATTGTCTTCTGCTTTTCTTATATTCCTAGGTGTATGTTTCTTTTCTCTTTACTGAGCTGTGAGTCCTTCCGAGTAGCATCCTGAGAGTCCTGAACTCAGCTTCCCCCCTCAAGTTCTTAGCTTAATCTTGTAAGTAGACATTAGCCATCTAACTAATCCTCAGGGATGCTTAAGGAGCAGCAGGCTAGTGATTTCCACTTAATCTCTTGCTTTGACTCTCACACTGGTATGACAGGAACAAAAGAATGTTAGTTCATTTTCTTATTGTTTCGACAAAAGACATGGCATGAGCATCTTAAGGGAGGAAAAGTTTGTTTCAGGTCATGATATGATGGTACAGTCTCCTGGGTGGGAGGAGAGTGTAGCACTTGGTCACACTGGGTCAAGAAGCAGAAAGAGGTAGAATATTCGTGTCTAGCTTGTTTCTGCCTTTTTTCATCAATCTAGGACCCTAGCACACGGATGCTGCTGCCCACATTCCTTAGTTCAGCCTCCATGGAAATACCTGGAAGTTTGTCTCCAAGACAAGTTCTACTCTCATGAATCATGATGGCTGGGGAGGATCTGACGTTAGGACCCCAGGGTGTATATTAAGCCAGACATGTACACATGTATCTATAACCTCAGTATTCCTATGGTAAAATGGGAGGCAGAGATAAGAGAATCTCCAGATTCCTACAGGCCAGCTAGCCTGATTTATGAAGCAGAGAAGAGAGCCTGTCTCAAAAGTGGAAGGGAAAAAATGGCACCTTGTCCCCTGACCTCACATTCATACACACACACACACACACACACACACACTTTTCTTAAAAGATTAACCACCACACTATTAGAAATTCTAAGCACAGAGTTAATCATGTGCCAGTCAACTCCCACTGTGGTCCTCTCCTTTTCTATGTGAAAAATTTCCTGTCAAGTATGACAGGGGTTGCCTCCTGGAAGCTGAGGTATGGGCTAGATCTCTTCTTAGGTAATGCTGAGTTCTTTACATCATCTCCTGGTAAGGCTCTTCACCATCTCAAGGTATTCTGCTTCTGGGATTATTTTTCTGGCAAACTCACTAAAAATCAAGCAGCAACTTGCTTATCACTCTGCCCACATCTCTCACTTGCCGAATTAATTCACTTAGCACATCATACAATACAAAGCTGTGACCTAGGAAGGGAATAGATGCTTGTCTGTGACCCCCTGAAAGTATACATGCTATTATACAGGTGTGGCTGTTGGTTAGGAGATCAGAACTCACAGATTCTATCAGATTTTGGAGCTGTCTCTTTTCCCATAAAAGGTTAATATTTCCAGGTCAGATGAAAATGGCTTCTTTTCCTCACACTAGCACTGCTGATCTGTTCCTTTGTGAGATAGAAGTCCTGTTTGCCAAGGGAGTGAGTGGGCACAGTGCATACAAAGCCCTGGACAGGCAAGAGCAGTTTCGCTATCTTAGTTTATAAGGGCTCTTCGGTTAACTCTAAAAACATCAAAGCAATACTGTTTTGTGTCTTTCCGTGCTCTGCAGGCCAAGAGTGTCTGCTGCTGCTAAAATAAACAACTGGCAGTTTCATTAGACTCCACAGAAGGAAGGAAAAGGTTGTGTTTCATACCTTTTATATTATGTAAAAACATTGCTATGCAGACTTCAATTCTTCAATCTGTTTATTTAAACTTAAAAAATAGTATTAAATGCTATAAATAGAATAAACCATGTCCAGTTATGAGCAGTTACAATAAGTATTCAGCTGGTAATATAGCCTTAGAAATAATAAACCACTTATCCCTGATGGTCACCCTTAGATTTTATTAAGCTACAGTTGGCTGACGGAGGAGGGTGGGTGGAGGCAGGTTCTACTTGTTTAAACTGTCGAGAAAACCTTCAGTTCTTATTTTGGGTCCACTGTCGCTCTTACATAATCATGGAACAGCTGAAGTATGCCAACCAAGACTCAAGTTTGTTTTACTTTGCAGAAAAATCTGAAGTCTGTTCATCAAAGACATCTGTTTATTTTCAGTTCATTTTGTTTCAGCTCTAAAGATGCCTTGGTTCGTATCACATAAAAATGTGAGGATCCAATGCTGCTACCCTGACTCTATCAGAGATACTGGCTAGTACATAACTCAGTTACCCGACTCCTCCCCAGGCCCATTCTGAGTATGGTTAGTACATAATTCAATAGTAGATTGTGTGGGGGATGGAAATACAAACAGCTACTCTTAAATGCACTCAATATAGTAGGGGAAGATTGGTAGCCCTAACATTTGTAGCATATTAGTAATTAGCAGATTGATTAGATTACCTTTGTTAAAGTTCTTTAAAATCCCAGTGACATTCTTGTATGTGTCTCATAACATTTGGGGAGGTGGGATTTACTTCAAGGAGTTAGGTTACTGGGAGGATGTCTGGGAAAGATCTACCTTGTACCCAGTCCCTTTCATCTTTCTGTCTCTGCTTCTTGCCAACTTCACTGCGAACTGCTTTGCTGCACCACGTGCTCCCAGGGACTCAGCCCAGCAGAGGCCTAGAAGCAGTAATGCCAGTGTCTATGGAAGGAAGCCTTGGAAAGTCCAAGATAAAGTAAATAATTTGGCCTTTGTTTCTGTCGAGTATTTTGCCACAGAAATGTAAAAGTAACTGACTCTTTTGTATAATTATCATGAGCTACATTGTTTATAGTATAGATATCAGCGAAAATTCAAAATAATGAAAGAGAAAATAAACATAATGAAAGCTTTTTTTTTTTAAGTAGAAAAGGCTGGGCGGTGGTGGCACATGCCTTTAATCCCAGCGCTTGGGAGGCAGAGGCAGGTGGATTTCTGAGTTCGAGGCCAGCCTGGTCTACAGAGTGAGTTCCAGGACAGCCAGGGCTATACAGAGAAACCCTGTCTCGAAAAACCAAAAAAAAAAAAAAAAAAAAAAAAAAAGCAGAAAAAGTCCTTCTTAAAATGTATGTGAATTCTCAAAAAGACTAAGAAAGTTAGTGATGTTTCAAAATTTACCTCAAAGTGAGAGTCATCAAAATAGCTATTTTTGCATAGCATAGAGATAGTCTATGAACCAGTGGAATAGAGTAGAAAATTCAGGCATGAACTCTCACATGTGATCACATGATTATAGAGCAAGGGTTCTAAGAACACTTAAGGAAGAGGGGTATATCAGCTGCTGTTCTAATACTGTAATAAACACCATGACCTAAAATAGCTTGTGGAGAAAAATATTTAACTTACATATCTTTTTTTAGTTTGGATTTTATTGATGTGAAAAGAAATCATGACCAAGGTAACTCTGTTTTTTTGTTTTGTTTTGTTTTGTTTTGTTTTGGTTTGGTTTGGTTTGGTTTGGTTTGGTTTGGTTTGGTTTGGTTTGGTTTGGTTTGGTTTTTTCAGACAGGGTTTCTCTGTATAGCCTTGGCTGTCCTGGAACTCACTCTGTAGACCAGGCTGGCCTCAAACTCAGAAATCCACCTGCCTCTGCCTCCCAAGTGCTGGGATTAAAGGTGTGCGCCACCACCGCCCGGCCCAAGGTAACTCTTATAAAGGTAAACATTTAATTAGAGCTCGCTTACAGTTTCAGAGGTTTAGTCTTTTATTGTCATGACAGGAAGCAAGGCATTGTACGGGCAGACATGGTGCTGGAAGAGTATAGAGTTCTATATATTGATCTGCAGGCAGCAGGAGACTGTGTCTTAGGCATAGCTTGAGCATGTATGAGACCTCAAAGCCCTTCGCCAGAGTGACACACTTCTTCCAACAAGGCCATACATACCTACTCTAATAAGGCCATACCTTGTAATAGTGCCACATCCTATATGCCACACAGTCAAACACACGCATCTGGGGAGGCCAAACCTATTCAAACCACTGTGCTATCTTAGGTCATAATTCACTGAGGGAAGCCAAGCCAGGAACTCAAGATGGGAGCCTGGAGGCCGAAACTCAAGTATAAGCCGTGGAGAAATGCTGCTGGCTGGCTTGCTCTCATGACTTGCTCAGCCTGCTTTCTTATATTGTCCAGGACAACCTGCCCTGTGGTGGTGCCACTTACACCTGAGACCTCCCAAATTATTCCTTCATTAAAAAAAAAAATGCCCCACAGACTTGCCTACACACCAATTCATGAAAGGATTTTCTGAATTGGAGATCCTCTCTTTCCAGACATGTCTATGTCTCTGTTAGGTTGACAAAAACAAACAAGTCTAACCAGGACATTGGAGAACCTGTATACCCATGTGTGAATGGGTATACTATATACTCTTATACTATATATGAAAATTAACTCAAAGTGGTCCAAAGACTTAAATGGAAAAGCTCAAATATAAGTAAAATTTTTAGATTAAAAGATCAATGACATTCAACTTGACAATGACACTGTCTTGTGTCCTTGTGCTTCAGTATGGCTTGTCAATTGAACTGGAGGCTAAGGTAGGGAATATGACTTCAAGCCCAAGGCTGTTTCTAGTTTGTGTGATCCTAAGCATGCCTGTTCTCTGTTCTCTTTTGGCCTTAGATTTCTTATGTGTAAAAGGAACTGGGAAGTGGGAGTGATAGGAGGATGCGAGCATGGGATGCGCTAAGGCACGTGAAGGACTTGGCAGGTGTCTGGCATGCAGTGTGTTCTAAGCATGTGTCCACTGGACCAGCTGCTAGTACAGGCAGGGGAATGGAGCAGGAAAGCACGTGGGCTTGGAGTCCAGTTTCCTAATTCAGAGCCAAGTGATAGCCTTCACTACCTCTTTGATTAGGAAATAGATATACAGCAATAGAGGCTTATTAAATTCCGAGTTATTAGAATTAATAACAATTCACATCCCGTAAAGATATAGAAACCAATCTTGTGTGGCTCTTTGTTTTAGTAACTTTCTCATTGTTGAGACAAAATACTTGACAAAAGCAATTTTAGGAAGGATAGATTTATTCTGGCTCGCAGTTTGAAGGGACAGTCCCTCGTGGGAAGGAAGGCATGGTAGC
Source organism: Arvicanthis niloticus (assembly GCF_011762505.2). Lineage (NCBI taxonomy): Eukaryota > Metazoa > Chordata > Mammalia > Rodentia > Muridae > Arvicanthis > Arvicanthis niloticus. The sequence continues at coordinate 31,991,429 of NC_133433.1, read as the reverse complement.
AGGAGTGGGTAACAGCTGGTCACCTTGCATCCATAATCAGGGAGCAGAGAGATGGATGCTGGGCTCTGCTTGCTTTCTCCTTTTTCATTTAGTCCCAGGCCCAAGCCCGTGGGATGGTGCCAACTACATTTAGAGTGGATGTACCTATCTCAGCTAACACAGTGTCTAAAGCCACGCCCAGAGGTTTATCTTCTAGATAATTCTAGGTCCTGTCCAGTTGGCAATCAGCAGTGACTGTCACACTTATACAGCTGTGGCCCTCGGCACGGCATCCAGTAGGTATTTATGGTATGGATTCTCAAGCTTCTCCTTCATAAAATCCAGACATTTGGAATTTCATTTCACATATGTAAAATAATATCAGATAACGGTTTTTAAAAATTCAGTGAAATGTTTAGGGTGATTGCTCAGATGTGAAAGTCATGAGTATATTCATTTAGTTTTTCATATTTGTATACTGTGCAGAGATCCTACCATAAGTGGTTACTTTTATCACTGGAAAATATCCTGCAGAGAGAAATGAGAGTCGTTCTGTGCCCTGTCATTGTGCACTGGATCCTCGATGTGACTAGCATCACCTGCACTATATATATGTATATATATATATGTATATATATATGTGTGTTTATATATATATATATATATATATATATATATATATATATATATATATGCCTTCACTATAGTTCGGATCAGCACTATCCTGCACAGGCCCATGTGATTAAGACTGTGTCCCCAGAGTGGCCCTATCAGGTTGAACCTAGGGGGAGGTTTTAGCCATTGAGAGTGTACCTTCAGAGTGCATTGCAGGGAGCTTTGGGCCCTTTATGTCACCTCTTGGTTCACTTTGTGCTAAAGACCTAAAGTGTTGTGGCAGAGATAGCATAGACTGGCACCTCCTAAATTGTGAGCCCACGTCATTTGCAAAGATGGAAGGTTTCTCTCAAACATTTGTTGTAGTAATAGAAATTGGAGTATTGCCGCTCTGAAGTGAACATTGAAAGTACTGCTCTTTATTGGTCCTATGCCATGTGCTCCTTCCTGAGAGTCTGAGATGTCTGAAGAGTAAAGGATTTGGGGTAGGCAACTACACGAGCTGTCTTTCTCTGTGCCTTGGAGTCTAGCTCAAGTATTCAGTCACCCCATGCTCTGGTACACATGTCAAGGGCACAGTGTATGGACATTCACCAAATGGCCATGGAAGCACAAATGGAATTAACAGTGGAAAGATGAATTCAAGGAAGGCTGCCCCTGTGGGAGGCTGGCCCGACTAGTGACCCATAGAGCAGGGTAATTGGAAGGGAAAGCAGGGCAGAAATAAAAAATCTGCATACTTGGGACTGCTCTTAGATACAAATTATACAGAATCAAGAAATGAATTAGCTCTGAACATAAGACATTGTATTCGAATTGAATTAAACTATGCCAACAGTGATTAGAAAATAGGAAAATATTTTATTTAAACATTAAAATACCACTAAAATTATTTTTAATAAAATGAGTAAAAGTGTTGGAGTTGGTGCTGATTTAAACTGCCAATCTACAAGTCTATTTGTACATTTAAAAACCTTCTCTGGGGCTGGAATGTAGGTCAGTTGGTACAGTACATGCCTGTCATGCATGAAGCCCTGGGTGCAACGCCCATTGCTACATTGACTGGGCATGGTAATGCATGACTATAATCCTAACATTTGGTAGGCAGAGGCCAGTGGGTCAGAGCCTCAAAGTTATCTTTGGCTACTTAGTAAATTAAGACCATCTTAGGGAACATGGGACCCTCTCTCTAACTTAATTGCTTAATGCCTCTTTGATTCACTGAATATAGGTAAATATACACATATGTGAAGTTATATGGGGACATATCCATATATGTATCTATATATTTGTCTTAATTTTCTCAAATACCATGATCAAAGCAGCTTATAAAAGGAAGTATTTAGTGTTGGGGCTCACAATTCCATGGGTCTAGAATCCAAGAGCATCATAGCAGGGACGACGGCAGCGGGCAGGCGTAGTGCTGATATCTTGTACCTCAGCCATAAGCACATGGCAGAGAGGGCGTTAACTGGGAATGGCATAGACTTTTTGGTTTTTGTTTTGTTTTTCCAGACAGGGTTTCTCTGTGTAGCCCTGGCTGTCCTGGAACTCACTCTGTAGACCAGGCTGCCCTCGAACTCAGAAATCTGCCTGCCTCTGCCTCCCAAGTGCTGGGATTAAAGGTGTGCGCCACCACTGCCCGGCTGGCATAGACTTTTGAAACCACAAAATCTACCCCCAAGTGACCATTCTTCTCCAACAAGGTCATCCCTCCTAATCTTTTCCATGTACTTCCTTCAACTGTGGATCAAACATTCAAATAAATGAGTCCTCATTCAAACCACCATAATATCTCCATCTCCATCATCTTCATCTCCTCTATCTCCATCTCTACCTCTATCTCTATATCATCTCTCTGTATATGTATATGTGTATATACATATGTATATATAATCTCTATATACATAATATATATCTTTATTACTCTGTATGTATATATTTCATTTATTCTCTATAGGAATATAGATATAGATAAATATCTATACATGTAGATTTCTTTTTCTCTATATATATTTCTTTAAAGTTTAAATGTTCAAAATTGTACCAAAGATAATTACCATTTATAAATATGTACAGACAGACCTTTTTCTTGGCATTCACTGACCAATAGAGTATGACAAATATTTATGTAGCATTAACCTAGTCTTAGGCATTATAAATACTTTAGAAGATGTTTTAAAAATATACAGAAGGATATATATAGGTTACATGCAATCATATTCCATTTATAGAAGGGACTTAAACATCTGAGGACTTTGTTATACAGGCAGTCTTGAAACCAATGTTCCACTAATGCTGAGGGGTAAATGCATCATTCATCCCAATATTCTACTATTGATATTTATACATTGTTTTTATATGATACATATATACCATATATGTATATCATACACATATATGCTATACCTTCATTTTTTTCTTTCACCAGACAATGTCTTTAGGAATATAGCTGTATATTATTTGACTTATGGGTGCTCGTATTTCATTGCATAAAAGGATACTTTAATGTATTGTTAGTTCTGTTGTGTTCTGGAGCTATAATGGATCAACAGGGTTGCAGTTTGATTTCATGACATGAAGACTAGAGGGAATTCAGGCAGTCAAACCAAACCAAATATGTTTGCTAAATTCTGGACGGGCATTTCCCTTTTAGCACAGAGAAGAAGTCCCCACTGTGCTGAGTCACATGTTGGTCAATACTCACACTACCTGTATGGTTGTCATTAAGTATCTGTCCTTGTGATCTCACTGTGATCATCCCCATCAGGGTCAAGTGCCATACAAGCAAGGGTGTAGTCACATACACCTTAGCTTCTGATGGTGTTGGTCAGTTTTCTGTCCACGCCAAGACTGTAGCAACCATCTGAAGAGTAATAAACCACTTTGGCTCACAGATTCACAGGTCTCAATCCATCCTTAAGTAGCTCTGTTTCTTGTGACCATGACAACCCAGTACACCATGGTGGGAGTGAATGGTGTGAGTGCTGCTGACCTCATGGCAACTGGAAAGACAAAGAGTAAAAGAAGCATCTTGGCCCCACCTGTTCCAGCGTCCCCTAGTTGCACAGGAAATGTCTTTGAAACATTTTTTTTTTTTAAAATCTTGGGTGCATTTTCTTGTCCATTTCCTACTGATTTCTGTGTCTTCCTGTGTTCAGTTATGAACACTCTGACAGATGTGTGTTGTAACTATCTTTTCTCAATTGCCTGGTCACGCTGAATTCTGTGTTGTGATAAGCAGAGCGTTTTTGTGTTGGCATCCTTCAATTAATCATCTTTAAGGTGGTTAGTACTTACTCTGTGTCCAATTTTCTTAGCACTGCATTATTTTACATTTGGATTCACAACAAGAGGTGTCACAACTATGCATGGTGAGAGACAGGGCTGACATTATTATTTTTTTATATGTAGGTATTTGGCTAAGGCAGCATTTGTTTAAAACCCTGTCTATTTTCTACTGTCCTGCTTCCTGCTCCTCAAGTGGCAGGGTATGTATAGCTCTTGCCTCTGCTCCTTTCCTGATGACCTTCTGGGTCAGTTCTAGGGTCAATATCATGCTGTTAACATTACAGGGACTTTAACAGCAACTTGCATGAGTATTCCAGCTTTGTTAATTTTCAGGAACCAGGTTGGTGTGTGTGTGTGTGTGTGTGTGTGTGTGTGTGTGTGTGTGTTGTATGAATGTGTACATGCTCACATGGTCATAGGCATGTGCCTGCATGTATTCAAGTGTTAGTGTACTTCTGTGCACATACATATTGAAGCCAGAGATCAAATGTCAATCATTTTCCTCTTATCTTTAGAGACAAGGTTTCTTTCTGAACCTGGAGCTCACTGGGTAGACTGGTTGGCCAGTGCCCTGCCTCTGCCTCCTAGCAGTGGGAGAACAGGTGCACATTGCTCTCACTGAACTTTATGTGTGTGTTGGAGATCTGACCTCAGTCCTCATGCTTGCACAGTGTGGACTTTACTGACTGAGCCATCTCCAGTCCCCTTCACTCTTTCTTTTTATGGGGTGAAACTTAGCATCGGTGTGAAGAGGATTGACCATTGTTGGGCCTTGGACGAGGTAACTCCATTTAACCTGTTACCTTCAGTCATGTAGGACACAGGTAGAGGGCGTGATTAACAAGTCTCTACCTCCAGAGATTTAAATATTAATGAATTATCAAAAGGCCAGGGGCGTAGCTAATTAAGTTATTCCCTCCCCTTTTTCCTTCCCTATAAAATGAGAGTCCCCTAGCCTTTGGCGGGGGAAGCACGAACCACCTGCGTCCATTTACCATGTCATGAACAATAAAGCTTTGGAAAACCAGACACGTGTCGCTGTCCCATGGTCTCTCCGCCTGATTCCCAGCTTTTGGAACCCTGGAACCTTGCCGATACAGCCGCCAGCCCAAGGCAGCTGTATGAATGTGGGATCCTCTGCTGGCGATGTGAGAAGCCCGCCCGAGACCCTGATGCCGGACCACCCTGGGACCCTGCCGCTGGACTCCCCCCCACCCCGCCCACGAGATTTCTTCCCCACAGCTGGCGCCCAACGTGGGGCTCGAACCCACGACCCTGAGATTAAGAGTCTCATGCTCTACCGACTGAGCTAGCCGGGCCCAACTTCCAGTTGGAGGAACCCAAAGCATTCCCAGCCGACTACCCACAGCATGGCGGGAGGAACCCTGGGATCCCCAAGCCTTTTTTTTTCCCCACAGACCATAATATCATTTGTTCTAATTCATGAACATAGTATATCTTTCCATTTGTTTAGGACCTGTTTGATTTTGGCTAATAAAAATCTGTAGTTTCAAATTTTACTTCATACACAAATTTAATGTTCAACTTAGACTAATGTGTCAAAAGAGCTGGCAAGTATTCGAACTATATCAAACATTTTACAATGTACAATTTCTGGACCCTGCCTTGGGCCTGTTATGTCATAAGTCTGTGGAAGTAAAATGTCTAAGAAGTCTTCTGGATTCTACCACATTTTTTTGTGGAATAAAAAAACCTTTGTGTGTGTATGTGACAAGGTATGACTGTGTAGCTTAGGTTATCCTAAAACTTGTGATTCTCCTGACTCAGTTTCTCAGAGTACTGGAGTTGTATATATCTAGGACTGTACCTGGCTTGTAAAAATCTTGCAAAACACTTTGGCAAAATTTAATTGGTATTTAAATAATCAACACACGTTAGCCTTGCCTCTGGGTGTGTGTGCTTTTTATGGCATAATATATAATAGGAAAATATTAGAGATTCCTTAATTTTTATACCAATAAGTTATTCTGTTCATGTATAAGATATCACTGGGAAGCCTTTAGAAGTTATAAAGTAGTGTAAGAACTAAACCAGGAAGATATATGGCAACTAAAGGTTTAAAAGCCAAGAAATAGAAAGTTAATCATCGTATAAGCTGTTACTATTATGCAATATAAGGCTATACATGATACACACGTGTGCACAAATAAAGACGGTCACATGCAGTTTCTTGTGGGGAATGTGAAGCTTCCTGGCCGTCCTCCTATGTTCAGGTGCTGTAAATGAGCATTAGGACAGTCAGTGAGTTAAAGCCTTACCACGCGGAAGCCTAGATGATTTCAGTGACGCAGTGAGGCTATTGCCTATAAAATGCATGACCCCAATGGTTTGAATTCTTAGTGGTTTCCAACAGTCACAGGTGTGGATAAGGACTTGCCAGGTTGCTATGTGCTCATCAGAAGGAACTGGAGAACACAAATCTAACCAAAGAGTCTACAAACAATCCTCAGATGAAAGGATGAGGACAAGGCAGACAAAGAAGAAACCTTATGTGGTTGATGGCCCAGGCAGGTCTTACTTAAATTACGAAGGTATTCTAACAATCTTCAATATGTTTCGGGAAATGGCCTATTGTAAGGACTTCCTATCAGGAAAATCATAATTGTTCATGTGTTCAACTTCTTTAACAGCATTGTGTTTCAAGATACATCCACACTGTAGAATGTAGAAATGGACATTTAAGGCCGTCAACATGGAGGGCATTTTCAATTTCATTTTGATAGTAGGTAAGTTTGGTACTAGAGAGGTTGATGAATTTCTAAGGTATGAATAATTTTCTCATTTGAGCTACCTTGACCCTCACCATCTTACCTGAAGCTCTCGGTTCTGCCAGTATACTCTCAAGAGACCAGCTTAGAGCACAGGGATGTAGCTCAGTGGGTAGAGCGTTTGCCTAGCATTCAGGAAGCCTTGGTTCCCCCACCCCCCCAATAAACTGGGTGTGGTGGCACAGGCCTGAAATTTCAGCATAGACCATCTGTTGGCCTGGCCTACATGAGAACTGTTTTTAAGTAAATCCCACATTTATGTAAGAGCTTCTACATGAAATTTTTCTAGACATTCTAGCCTGACATATTTCTCATTACCTGAATGTTTTATTAATTGGCCCATAATTTCTGATTAATTAAGTGTATATGTGATGCCAAGGGTTTGTGGACTTGACTCTCTTTCTGCCTCTATGTGAGTTCTGGGGTTGAACTTGGGTCACCAGGCTTGCAGAACAAGGCAGAGTAAGCGTATTTACCTGCCAAATTATCTAGTCAGTCCATGGCCTGCATTTTTTGTTGTTGTTTTGAATTTTGATCTGTAATAGATGAGGTTTAAAGTTCCTAGAATGAAGACCTCCCAGTAGCAAAATGTATGGCTCCCGAGTGCTGCAGGACCTTCACCTCAAGCCAGTGTCCCCACATGGGAACAGTTGTGTGAGTGTTGAGCCGTAGCTACCATCTCTCCATGACCTCTCTTCACAGTGCGGCAGGCTGCTACCACTCTCTTATTTCCTAAGCTGTTAAGATGAGGCTTTTCCTTATTAACACCACTTGCTTATTCTTGCATTTTTTTTTTATAATATAGAAATAACTTCTCAACTCCTGTCACTATTGACTGAGAGAATTAATAACAATAAGAGTGTTCTGGATTTATAGAATTTACATCCCTCACATTGTGGGCTCATTCACAGTTACTACCAGCTACCCATAGGTTATGTTCTGAAAGTGCAGTGCTGGGCAGTTTCCATTATGTTGAGAACACTGTGACTCGCACACACTAAGACTGCCATATCATCCCTAAGCAAGATGACATTATGGGGTCACTGTTCTATTTATGGCCAGGTATTCACTGAAGTGTCATTCTGTGGCATTAGACTGAATATCATCTACTTCCTGCTTGTTGCCATCTGAGTTCCCAACCTTGGTTGTGGTCTGTCTGGGCATGTATATAACCAGCACACATTTTTCTATGCTGCAAGATTCTCACATAGAAAATGCAGAAGAAGGCTATCAAGGTCTGCTGGGTCCTCTCCTACCTGCTGTGCTTTCAGAGTTATTTGAAGTCAATTTTTGACAGCCCCCATGTTCCCCTTTCACTTCCATGAAACTCCCACCTACTCTTTGAAAGACAGACCAAATAGCATGTTGTCCAGAGTTTTCCCAAAATAACCTTAGCCATCTTTTGGCTCTTGACCTCCTGTTCTTCCCCAACACCACAGAAACAGCCAAGGCCCTCTCTGACACCTTTTTCTCAGTATCATTGGACCCCACTCAATGGGAAGTAGAAGGGATGGCCCCTAGCCCACTAACATGTACATAGTAGGTCTTCAGAACATGCCACATGGTTAAAAGGCCAAAAGGAACTATTTTCCTGGCATCTTTAGAAGGAACAACTTGAAGGTCTGTCTTTGTAAGGCTGTTTAGAACAGTCTGTTGTTTTTTCTGATTCCTGCATTTTTCTTTGTTTTTCATGGAATCCTTGGTGCTGATTTTCTGTCAGGCTTTCCAAATAAATATCAGGGTCAGGGGCTGGAAACAGTTCTGGGGCTGTCCTGGTACCTCTTGATTCCGCTGGGCCAAGAAATGCTTTCAAGCCTGAGAGCAGAAGTTTTTCAAAATAAATCAGTTCCAGCAAGGGTGTGAGCCCCCTCCATCCACAAGTCCCCCTCCTTCCTGCATTTTTAACTACTTTGAAAAGAATAGACATTCTTTGGTGTTTTTGAACTACTAGGTAAGCTGGGCGATGGGGCCTGTGGTGATTTCTCAGTGAGAGGTTCCTACAGAGGGAGCCCTGGGACAGAGAGGTGGTGACAGACATCTTTCTAAGGGGCCAGGAGGAGCAGGCTTCCTGCTTTGCCGGCCACATGCTCCTTTTGCTGTTTCTGCTCCTCACAGGCTGGCTGTCCTCATGCTCAGAGGGATTTGATCCCTGAGCCCTCATGGTGCCTGTCCAGGACTCTTTTGTGTCTGAGCTAAAGGAGGTTTAGAGGAACCCTCTGCACTATCCCCCTAAGAAAGACAAGAAAGACACTTTCTCTTGTCTTTGTTTCTTTTCTTGTCTTCCACATTTTGCGGTATGAGGCAGGCTCTGTGCTTGCAAACAAATAATAGGAGCTGGTTCACAGGGGTCCTCTGCTGAGGAGCCTCTTGACTCACTTGGAATGACATAATACTCTGTTCCTGAGACTCTCAAAGAATGGTTGCTGTCAGGTGTCTGTGGCTCAAGGCCCAGTCTAGAGATGGCTGAAGTTGGGCCTAGGCCAGAGTCTACCCCTGCTGTGACTTCAGTGGTGACTAGGGGTGGATAATAAAAGTCTTCATTTAGAAGGTTTACAGTCTTTCTAACCTCTTTCTGCCTGCCTCTTCACTGCATTTGAAACGGCAAAGTGACATTTCCTCAATTATATATAAAGCGTTCCAGCCTGCTTGCTGAAGCCATATGGGAAGCCTGGCTTCTTAATTCTTACCAACCCCCCCCCCCCCATACAGTTCACCGCAGTGCACACATTCAATGAGATATAAAATTACTTCCAGACAGCAAAGCCCTCCAGTTGGGGAACAGTGAGACAATTTAGAGAGAGACCCCACCAGCACACACACAAACCATTGGACCTGACATAATTACATGCAACTCTGAATGAGGCTACATCCACCCCAGCTTCTTTCCAGTAATGGAAAGGTAAGAGAGTCGAAGATGTCTGCCCCCTCCCCTGACCAGCTCTGCCTCTGGCACACCTGCTGTGTGGCTTCCTTCCACCTCTCAGTCCCTGGGGCTTCCCTTGGACAAGCTCCCTTTATGTCATGCTTCGATTATTACTACCACCTCCCACACGTCTGGCAACCTCCTATTCCGGTCCACTTCCCCCTCATAAATCAAATGAATATGCATCCAACTGTCATCCCCCAGATTAAGATTCTTTGGTGGCTTCATCATAACAGATAAAGCCCTAGCTCCTGAGTACAAGAAAAAAAAAATCTCACCAGTATTTTTTTTTTTAGATTTTCTTTCTTCTCCTCTACCATCTTTCCACATTCCACACAAAGCTTTATTTCAATAAATACTTTAAATGTCTTCCACATAAACATAAACTGTACCTTCGATTGATTCCCAGTATCTTTGCTTACCTGCCCTTCATTCATTTACCCAAGTTGTTAACAAATGCATTAGTTTTATTATCATAAACACAAAAACTATTCTTATGCACAGAATTGCCCTGAAGGAATTCAATGATAGCAAAGGCTTCTCTCTTTCTGGGGTTTCTGGCCTTCCTAAAAGAGGCAGACAGTTTTAGAGCATCCAACAATCTAAACATGGCAAAATGTAGTGACTTGAGAGAGGAATCTAACAGAGGCTCTTGAGAGTGACAGGAAATAGAAGTCTTGAGTGACAGTTCTCCCTGGGATGGGCTGGACAGAAAGGCTCATACTTAGGGTGCAGTCTGAAAGCTGGGGGACATTAGAGAGTCCTTTCTGTAGGGAGCACATGCAATGGCAAAGGCTGGGGCCTGCACATGCAGTCAGGACTTCTGAGGTCCAACCAGAATCTTAGAGGATCAAAAGCTTGCTTAAGAAGCTAGGAGAGGAAGGACTGGAGCACATGGAGCACATGGGTCTGGGGGTCAGGGGGTACGATCAGGCAGCTCACCCAGGAGACCAACTATTATCTTGAAACAGTTTCCTCTGGCCACAATGCAGGCAGAGTCAGAGTGGGGATAGTGAGGGTCATGCAAGAGATCTGGAGAACACCAGTGGCATGGCTGTGGAGACAGTATGGAAAACATATACATTATAGTAAAAACCTAAAGAGAGGCTTGCACACTGGTGACTGGGGAGGATGCCTTTTCAGCCGGGCTCATGCTGAGCTGGTGCCATTTGAATTTTTATTTTTTGTCTTTCATGCAGGCCAATGAGCAGACCACCTCTTTAGGACTTTGTTCTCCCAGGTACATTTACTGCTGGCCTCTTGGGACTTCCATCACAAAGTAAAGATCTTTGCAACTTTTCCCCACCTCCTTGAAACCCAGTGTTATTCCTTTCACAGGCTGTCACTTACCACAATTGTTCCTGTATGATAGACAGCAATCTCTGAAGACACCACAGGCACAGAACCCCTTGGAGCAGCAGTTCTCAACCTCTGGGTCATGACCCCTTTGGGGGTTGAATGACCCTTTTACAGGGTTGCCTAATACCACTGGAAAACACATATTCACCCTAAGTTTAGGCAGGACATCTAGGTTTCCACAGGTCAGGTCCTTGACTAAGTAAAAATGGAGAAAGCAAGCTGAGCATATCTCATTCTCTCTCTCTCTCTCTCTCTCTCTCTCTCTCTCTCTCTCTCTCTCTCTCTCTCTCTCTCTCCTCCCTCCCTACTTCATGCTCCTGCTCCTACCACGATGGCTCCCTGCTATGACTGCCTATATCTGCAAACCGTGCAAACCATACACCAAAATAAACCCTCCTTCCTTAAGCTGCAATGAGAAAAGTAACTAATCCAAAATCTGCTTCACAGCCCCACTGTCTAGAGTCTTGTCACTTCCAGTCAACTGTGATAAAGACAGGGTAGCCATGCCTTGCCTGCAGCACAGGCTCCTCCATCTCTGCAAACTAGAGGGAGTTCATCTCCAGGGTGGTTGATCTAGCTATGGTCCCTAGCAGATGCTCCCAGATGCAACTAGGCCATACTCTTGTAGCAGGTACCCAGCATTGTAAGCACATTCCTGGGCTGGGGATATCTTCAGTCCTCCATGGGAGGACTTTTGGCAGAGCGTCCATTTTTTTTCTTCCATTGCCAATAAAAATCCTAGTACTGTTCTTTCTCCTCTGCTTCCTCTATTGCTTCTGACAGAGTTTGCCAGTTAGCTGAGGTCAGGATTTCCTTTTTACAAACAACCTGCTTTCAGTCAGCGGGGCCAGAGGTTTCCTAAATTACAAACCCTTTCATTTCGTCTGCCACAAGTCACCCTGTCAGTTCCTGTAATTGCACAGAATGGAGGGGAGTGGAGACACTCAGGGAGACACTGACAGAAAGATGTGCTCTGGTGAATGCACCACTGTGGGAGTCAGAAAAAGATTGAGCGTGGATCACGGATCAGCTAGACTGTTGAAACTGAAGCTTCAAGCGTCTGCAAGGGAAATTTCTTCTGCATTGTAAGTGGACCAGCAGGGTCCACTCTCATCTCCAGATTCTGTTAAACAAATGGCCTCCTTTAAAGTCATTTGAATTGAGAAACATCCATGACATATGCAAATGTTTTGAAAAAAAAAAAAACAAATGTAAAACGTTATTGGCAAACCTGTCTGTTTACTTTGCATTTGTAAATGTTGATTGGAAGAAAAATTTGAAAGCAAAAGACTGACCTGGGATTGTGACAGTAAGGTTTAAAAAGAAAGACAAGGGCACGAACTCCCATCCCTAGCTTCCACCCATGGGCACTCATCAATCCTTTAAGCTCTGGCTTCCAGACCTGGGGCTTCGTTCCATTATCAGCTAGCCTTAGGTCCTTTCCGCTGTCAGTCTCACCTCTATGCCAAGTTTTATCAGCCAGCTCCATGCGGTGAGGCTGTAGGAGCCTGTGCTAGCCTCTGGCCTCCATCAGCGCTGCTCACAGAGACATTTTAAGGAAGTTAGTGAGTTCTCTGCCATCCACTAGCCAAAGTCTTGTGATCTGGGGCCTGCTTCGAGCCTGTTTTCTAGGCATAGCCCCAGCAGTGTAGTGCACATCCTTAGGGTAGTATTCAATTGGAGAAGCTGATTCTTCATATGGACAAAAAACAAAACAAAAATCAACAAACCTGTGTGTACAAAGTGTGTAATAGGAGGCAACATTAGAAAATCTCTAGGCAGTGGTCCAATACTTTGAAATATTAGCTTTGTTTTTCCTTATAGCCCATGAAATAGCTCATTGTTACTCCCATTTTAGGCAACCAAGAATACTGTTAAATGTACCTTTACTATGCTAGGATTGCAGGCTGTCTGTCCACAGAATCAAGGTTGTGAACTAGAATGCCCCGTTCTACAATGGCATGGACAACGTCCCTTTCCTCATGTGCACCCACATTCCACTGTCCCTCACTTTCCCTACCTGTACCATCTTACTCAGTGTGACCATTAGTATGTCAACAAACAAAGCCAGATTTCAGTTTTCCATCATCCTCATCCTAACTGCACTGATGCTCAATGGTCTTGCCTTCCTTGTGGTCTAACAACCATTCTTCCCCTACCCCCACACACCTCTTTCTCTACTTCCCTCACTACGGCCCACTGTCTACTTAGCAGCCAGGGTGATCTCTGCAAGAATAAATCAGATCCAGTGACATCTCCGTGTCTGCTCCTCAGTGACCCCTCTTTCACTTAGAATAGTATCCATCCGCTTGATTTCCATAAGGAGCCTTTCTAACCTGAGTGTATCGTGTTCACCCCTCATTAATTCATCTACTGTTTCTACCAATTTTACGGTGAAGTTGGTTATTGGGTCAAGGTCATCTTGCCCCATCGTCCCTAGGTAAGGTAGGGCAGTGCCACATACATGGGAGGGCAAGTCTATGGGATGGAATGCGAGCTGCCTATAAAGGCAGAGAGGTAGGTGGGAAAGACATTCAAGAGAAGGGCCCGGCGCTTTATGATATTAGAGTAGAAAGCTTTGCCAAAGAAGACAGGCAAGAGCTGGCTATGGTGCCTGTGGACTGAGACTAGAATGCTAGAATGTTCCGAGCAAAAATGAAGTGGGATTCTTGGTCTATGTAATAACCAGGGGTACTGATGTCTTGTTCATTATAGCAATGCAAAGTAATGCCAAGAGGCAAGGACAAGCTGTATCTGGAGGCTCTGGAATACTAGAAATCTGAGCTTCATCTAATGGTCAGATGTCGAGCCGTGGAAGGGTATCCTGGTTCTTGGGTTATGGGTGTTTGGCCATGCCTCCAGAACCGAGGTCTATTCTCCATTCAGCCTGCACCCTTCAGTCACATAGGGCACAGGTAGAGGGCTTGATTAACAGGCCTCAGGCCCTAGAGAGATTTACATACTAATGAGGTACCTGAAGGCCAGAGGGTGGAGCCAATTAAGCATTCCTCCCCAGCTCCTCCCCCCTTTCCCTCCCTATTTAACTCAAGTCTGCCCTGGGTTTTTTTTTTGGGGGGGGGGGGTGCATCGAGAGCCATCCACCACCCACCATGACATTAAAGCCTGTAAAAACCCATGGACTTTCTCCTGTGTCATTGGGGCCTCGCTGTGAGGAACCTGGAGCCACAGCAGCCATGCCCCTGGAGGAACCCAGAGCGTTTCCAGCCAACTACACACAGCCTGGCATGAGGAACTCAGTGATTTCCCAGCCATTTTACCTACAGTCAGAGGAAAGTCCTTAAAATGGCTGGACTGGAGGGTACCATTCTAGAAGTGACAGAGAATTCATCTTCTGAGTGTACAATCCCAACTTTATCCATGTTTTATATTTTCTTCACCTAAGACCTGATAATCTCATCCCTTCCCACCTCTGCCTTGTCAAATAGCTTCCTCTCCCTTACCACTTTCAGACTGGACATCTAGTTATTCAAGTGAATTGATGTAGTGAGTGCCTGTGAAAAGTCTACATCACAGGGCTGGTGAACAGGCCAGACAACTGTGTGTTTGGCTGTCACATATTTATACATATGAACGTTGTATTCCTCAGGTTAAAGTCTCAAGAGAAAGTGAGTTGTACGGTTTTATAGCCCTCTGTCAGTGATTAATTTGGCAAATCACAGAGATATATGTTGTGAATGTTCCTTTTGGATGAAGCTGCTTCATATTGCTGTCTCTTGGGTATTTAAGTGGGTAGAGCTATGTTCTGCAATCTGAGATAATTTATGCCTAATTCTGTTCTATCATAGATAAATTTGAGTGAGGATCCAGTTGATGTAGTCTGGGGGAATAAAGAGCTTTTCCATTCTCAGTCCTTATGATGATCAAAACAACAGCTGCTGCCTTGCCGCTTAGCTCCTAAAGGACTGATAAAGCCATCACCGGGTTGTCCGAATGACTTCCTTTGGCTGCAGGGTTCTAATGCAAACAAGATTCAGCTCTTCCACATAATCCAAACCAGAAAGATGATACTGACATCCAAGGAGCATACAGTACTGCACAAATCAAGTTTATTAATTTAAACACAAAATTAATGAAGAAAAAAAAGTTCTGTACACAATCGTGGACACAGCACACCTGTTTACAGTAAGGTCAAGGCTGTCCTTTCGGTCTGCAGAGTATAAAAGCATCAAATGAAGAGGTTTCCACACTGGCCACTTCTGTCTGCACCGGGGAAGGAACAAATTCCATTATCCATTTTTAATAATTTGGAGAATTTACAATGACTAATTTTAGCAGCAAGATGGACTTTTAGAAAAGAAAAAAGAAGAGTGGTCTTTCTACTACTCTGGGTCAAACCTGGTGCCCCCAATATTAAATAATATTATTAACTTATTAATAATATTAACTAAAATTGATCCAAAGGGTAATTTCATGGCAACACAAAGTCCATGATGAGAAAGACTCCTGACCATACACAAATTCATTATTTTGAAGAATATTTTTTATAACATGACAAACATGATCATTTTTGTGTCTCCCCCAACCTCCCTCCGGGTTTATGTCTGTCTTGTCATACACAGAGAGCAACATTAGTGCTTCTGATGATGGCCAGACATACCCACCACGGAGAATGAACCTTGTCTGGGTGAGGAAGGAAAGAGTAAGAGAGGGGTGAGAAGTGCTGCTGACCCAGTTATGTAGTAAAGTCCTCATTGATAGAAACAAGAAACCCAGACATGGTAATCATTCTGACTGCATGGAGACTCTGTTAGGCTCCAGTTAATTTTATTAATAAAATATATCTATCATCTATATTCTTTCTGTGGGATGAAGCGTTTGAATAGTTATTCTTTTCCAAGTAGTTACATATAATACATTAGTGTTGAAATGAGAAAGTCGGGGAGGTGGTCAGGAAGACTTCAAAACTTTTCAGTTGTGAGCCACTGTTATTTTTATCAAGGCCCTTTTAACCAACACACACACACACACACACACACACACACACACACACACACACACACACACACACAAATTTAAAAAAATGGATGGGATAAAAGACTGAGAAAATAAAATCCTTGTTGACACTTGACATTCATGCTTTTGGTCTTAGATAACATTATCAAAAAGATCCATTATCTACAATATTTATACCCAATCCTTAGATAAGGCACTGCAGGAGTTTGTGCCCGAGCTTCCTAGGAAGGCATTTTTACCTCATAATAGCATTTCCTAAACAGAATGTATAAGAATCATCCATTATTACAAATTTACATCAAAAATTCTTTCTGTACATGATTGTCTCAGTGATGTACATTTTACACGTTTAAATTAGACATACTTTAAACTATTTTGCAATGTGCTAAAATTCAAAGTACTTGCTGTACTGTCAGGCCAAGGCCTTTCATTGATTATTTTTTATGCTATCATCTCTTCAACTATTTGAAGCTGAGAAGTCTGTCTTGTTGAATCATATGGTATATGAATTATACCTCAGCAAATCTGTCTTTCCAAAGTCTTTTTCATAAATAAGTAATGAAGTACAGATTGCCCCAGGTGGGAGACACCAAAAAGTAAACCTTTGAAAAGATAGCTCCATGGTTGTCCAGGAGACACATGTCAGTCACATGTCAGTCTTTTTTTGGTGGGGTCAAGTTTGCTGGGCCGCAGACGTTATTTATGTCACATTTGCTGAAAACCAAAGTGTCTGTAGGTCTTTTCTTCACAGGTTTGAACCATGTAGTTAATGTAGCCGAGACATTCCACACTGTGCGAGAACATTCTCATGGCTTACTTTCACTGGATTCACAGTACTAGAGTCAACAGCTGTTCTGAAGAATACACATGGTCCTTCACTAACTCCGAGGGTCAAGTCTGCAGCAGCCATGCATCCACATGCTGAAATTGGTACATCCTGGAGTCCAGCACTGACACAAGAAGACAAGCCTGCTGGGTTATCTCTGGCCACAGGGCAGTTGTGCAGTGTCAAATTGGCACGAGGCTGTTACAGGTACTCTAATTCCAAAGCATGATGCAGGGCCATGAGGTCTGAGTGACTGGAGACCCTCCAGAAGGGCATAGCATGCTGTGAAGAGGATAGACATATGGTAAAGTCCAGAAGTGAATGCCAAAAACCTCTGCAGACATGAAGACAGATTTCTGCTTGACACTATTAGGTTACGATCTGTACTATGGCTCATCTACTCATTTCGATTGTCTTTTGTGTTTCTGGACTCACGGTCTAGGAATAGAAGAATCAGAGACATAGATGGGGCTGGCCCACCCTCTCAGATGGAAACATCCATCAGTGTGCTAATATGAGCAGGAGAGACATAATTAGCTTTGCGTAGGGAACTAGAGAAATGCCCCAAAGAATAAAGCAACAGTTGAGCTGAGGGCAGAAGGAGAACATCTGGAAGGATGCTCAGCTGAGTTTGTGCTGGAGCACGGAGAGAGAACCTCACGGACACTGGCTACATGTGAGAGAAAGATATAGCTGTCTAAAGAGCCAGAGAGTACACGGTCCCACATACTAACTCTAAGCCACTTTTCTGATAATAATGGGTTAAACATCTGCTGTTCTATTGGGCTGTGTGTTAAGGTGACTCGGTGGCAGTATCGTTCATTGTTTATACAGAAGGGAGAGAAGAGAAGGGTTTAAACAATAGCTGCTAAGGACTGAAAGTAAGATCTCTACCAGGTCTGAGCTGTCTGAAGCCTGCATGCTCCGGGGCTCAGCTCCATGCTCAGCACTGTCTGCTGTAGTGAGCACTAACCTCAGAGAACCTGACGGACTGTAGGCAGTGTCCATGATCAAGTGGTTGGTTAATTGAGAATTGAGTCTAGCCGAGAAGGCCTGTGCCTCTTATTAATAGGTCATTGGTTCAATTCTACATAGGGGAATATTTTCCCTACCCAAGTACTTAACAATGCCAAAATTTTACACTACCAGGGACAACTGGATGCAATGAAGTATGAGTGTGTGCAAGTTTGTGTGTGTGTGTGTGTGGGGGGGGGGCATATTATTCTTGGCCACTAAACCAAATATTTCTTATTTAAAACTGGGAGGAAAGGTTGGTAGAAGAGAGAAAGAGAAGCACATGGCTTTGAAAAAAAACCCTGACTCTTCCAGTAGCCAAATGAGGTTCCTTTTTGGCACTGGATTCCCAAAGTTGCAGCTTATCAGTAAATTGATTAGTTGGTGTTAATGATTCCATGTTGCTTCTACGTTTATGGTTAAAACAAATGCCATTATTTGCAGAGCACCATAGCTGCGGCAAGAATTAATACACAACACAAGATCATGCCCCATGGCTCAGAGCCAGGCTTACACAAGTTGGAAGGATAAACACAGTTAGAAGGGTCAACTGGAAGGCATGGACCTCTTGGTTAGAAGATCCACAGAGGTGTAGAGATAAGGGACCCCAGGAAGCATCTTCTGTAATTAGCCTGGAATGTCATCAGGCTGGAATAGTTTGTTCTCCCTCAAGGAAAGGAGGCTTTCCAGGGGAAGGCCCTGAGGATTAACTAAGGAGTTTAGATTTTTATCTTGTAAATGAAAGGGCAGGGTCACTAATACTCGCTGAAGGCTTGAAAACAGGGAGAAGGAATTTAAAACTATTTAGTGGGGGAGTGCAGAGAAAGGGAGGTTTGGAGGTGTGACTAGGTGGTCACAGAGAAAGCTGGGAAGTAGTTTGTGTGCAGAACAGGAGACATGCAGAGAAGAAGGCTCTTTGAGTGGCCAGTGGCTGGGGACACCTGGGTTCAATTGCTGAGGTCAGATTCTGAGATGGACAGGCTGTGTCTGATGCAAATGGGATGCTCCATTCCTAAGAAGGGAGAGCTGGAGCAGGCACTGAAGCCTAGAGGAGACCAGGCTTAGGAGTCTTTAAAGCCACAGTATGTCTCAAGGAAAACACAGAGTCAGGCCATTTCTGCTCTTCTTGCCTATGGGCCCAGCTCTTCAAATCCTCCTCCCACTGAAAATCTACCCTTAGTCCTTCTGGTTACGCATGACATCCACCATATCTAAAAAAAGCTATGTGCATAGCTCTTCACACGGAAATGGACATTGGCCCAATTATTAAACATGCACCAATAGAAATCTTCTATAATCTAAGAACATTTCTCTGATGTAAATACTGCACTTTCAGGAATGTACTTCCAGAATGTTCATCGAGGATCGGCTTGTAACACTGAATGCTAGAACCCCCCTAATGGCTCAACCTCAAAGGGCTTGTAAAATAATTGCACATCCACATGGTAGCATGCTGATGTGGTTACTTAAAGGATTACAGATGTAGATTTCCTGGGAGGCCTTTAGAGGAAGACCTCAGAGATCTGTTATGCTCATGGATTGATAGAATTAACATAGTTAAAAAAAAATGGCCATCCTACCAAAAGCAATCTACAGATTCAATGCAATCCCCGTCAAAATTCCAACAGAATTCTTCAAAGACATGGAAAGAGCAATTCTCAAATTCATCTGGAAAGGCAAAAAACCCAGGATAGCAAAAACAATTCTTCACAATAAAAGAACTTCTAGGGGGAATCACCACCCCTGACCTCAAGCTGTACTACAGAGCAATAGTGATAAAAACTACATGGTATTGGTACAGAGACAGGCAGGTAGAACAATGGAATAGAATTGAAGACCCAGAAATAAAACCACACACTTATGGACACTTGATTTTTGACAAGGAAGCCAAAACCATCCAGTGGGAAAAAAGATAGCATCTTCAATAAATAGTGCTTGTCTAACTGGCAGTCTGTATGTAGAAAAATGAAAATAGATTCATATTTGTCATATTGCAAAAAGCTCACATCCTACCAAAATGGCCATTCTACCAAAAGCAATCTACAGATTCAATGCAATCTTGAGCATATACCCAAATGGATCAAGGACCTCAACATAAAACCAGATACACTGAATCTAATAGAAGAGAAAGTGGGAAAAAAGCCTCAAACACATGGGGGGAGGGGGAGATGAGGGGAAGGGAACAGAACTCCAATGGCTCAGGCTCTAAGATAAGAATTGACAAATGAGACCTCATAAAACTGAAAAGCTTCTGTAAGGCAAAGAACATAGTCAATAGGACCAATCAGCAACCTATAGACTGGGAAACAATCTTCACTATCCCCACATCCAATAGAGGGCTAATATCTAAAATATATAAAGAACTCAAGAAGCTAACCTCCTAAAAACCAAACAACCCAATCAAAAAATGGGGTGCACAGTTAAAAAGAGAATTTACAACAGAGGAATTTCAAATGGCCAAGAAACACTTAAAGAAATGTTCAAAGTCCTTAGTCATCAGGGAAATGCAAATCAAATGAACCTTACAGCAATCAGAATGGCTAAGAATAAAATCTCAGGTGACAGCACATGTTGGTGAGGATATGAAGAAAGAGGAACATTCCTCCATTGCTGGTGGAATTGCAAACTGGTACAACCACTTTGGAAATCAATTTAGAGGTTCTTCAGAAAATTGGAAATACATCTACCTTAAGACCCAGCTATATCATCTTGAGCATATACCCAAAAGATGCCCCATCATACCATAGGGGCATATGTTCCACTATGTTCATAGTGGCCTTATCTGTGATAGGTAGAAGCTGGAAACAACCCAGATGTCCCACAATAGAAGAATGAATACAGAAAATGTGGTTAATTTACACGATGGAATACTATTCAGCTATTAAGAACCAGGACAAAATGAGTTTTGCAGGCAAATGGATGGAACTAGAAAATATCATCCTGAGTGAAGTAACTAAAATCCAAAAGGATATGCGTGGTATGTACTCACTAATAAATAGGTATTAGCTTAAAATGTACAGAACACCTAGGATACAATCCACAGAACTCTAGAAGGTTAACAAGCCAAAGGGCCCAAGTAAGGATGCCTCAATACCACTTGGAAGGAAGAAGAAAGCAATCACAGGGAGGCAGAGGGAGGGAGGGAGCTTGATGGGAAAGGTAAGGAGAAGGGAGAAAGGGAACAGGATCAGGTATTGGGGGTAGGATGGGGGGCAGGAGAGAAGCCTTGAGAAACAGCAGAATGAATGGAAATATACAACCTAGGGTAGAGGAACCTTCGAGAAAATACCAGAGACCTGGGAGGTGAGAGATGCTCAGGACTCAAAGGGAAGAACCTTAAATGAAATGCCCAACAGTGGGGAGAGGGAACTTGTAGTGTTCACCTCCAGTAGAAAGACAGTGGGGCATCAAGTGAAGGGATGGGGTTGCCATCCCACAGTCAAAAACTATGACCCAGAATTGTCCCTGTCTAAAAGAACTGCAGGGACAAAATAGAGAAGTCTGGCCCAACTTGGGATGCATCTCAAGAAGAGGCTCCAAGGCCTGACACTATTACTGATGCTATGATGTGTTTACAGACAGGAGCCTAGCATGACTGTCCTCTGAGAGGCCCAACAAGTAGCTGACTGAGCCAGAAGCAGATACTTACACCCAATTAATGAAGTCAGGGACCCCTGTGGTTGATTTAGAGAAAGGCTGGAAGAAGCTGAGGAGGAGGGCGATTCCATAGTAAGACCAGCAGTCTAAGTAACCCCGACCCCGAGATCTCTCAGACACTGAGCCACCATCCAGGCAGCATACATGAGCTGGTCCAAGGCCCCCGACACATATACAGCAGATTTGGCCACAGTGGGAGATGTGCCTAACCCTTGAGAGACTTGAGGCCCCAGGAAGTGGGGAGGCCTGGTGAGAGTATGTGTGTGGGGGTGGGGACATTCTCTTGGAAACAGAAGGAGGAATGGGATGAGGAACTTCTGGGAGGGTGGATGGAGGTGGGGTGGGTGGGTAATAACTGGACTGTAAAAAAAAATAAAAGTAATAAAAAAAATGATTACTGACACTGTATTCTGTGTTCTGGTACAGATACTTGCTGGGACGGATTCTCAGTGAGAAAGGAAATGCAGAGGAAGTACTTTGAGTTAGCACCTGTGATTCACAAACATAAAACCTATCCGTGCTGTGCACACATGATTTCTAGGCAATTTGCATACAGAGTTTCAAACCCTTCTGCAGTTGTAAATAACGAGACCTCAAAAGACTAATTATTCTAACAGCTCACAGTAAAACTTACTGCCCAGCATTGCCCATTTAGAACTGTATCTCTGGTTCCTTTTAGCCCAGTGGCTCTCAACCTTCCTAATGCCTTGACCCTTAAATACAGTTCCTTGTATTGCGGTGATCCCCAACCATACAATTGTTTTCATTGGTACTTTATAACTTTAATTTTGTTACTGTTATGAATCATGATGTAAATGCAGGTGTGTTCTGATAGCCTTCGGTGACCTCTGTGACAGTGTTGAGAACCAGTGCTTTAGGCAGAGAGGACCAAGCACTAGTTAGCACTTCATGTGTAATCTGTGAGCATGAGCAAAACAACTTGCAGTAATAAACTAATCTCTACTTAGTGTTTAATCTCTGTGTCTCCCTTAAATAAAAAACAAATAATTAAATTGTGTTATGAATGTTGTCCCTCCACCAAAGTGGCTTTTGCTACAGTTTAAAATGAGGCATCACTAGCCTGACATTTAGGTTAATTTTTGATCTCAGCAGGTTTTGGTGTGCACACCTAAAAGGGAAAACTTTTAAATGAAATCTTGGTCAGTATACAGAATAATGGTTGCTTGCCATTGTTACCCGTTATAAAGATTTAAATGGGTTTCTGAAAATGTAGGAGCAGTGAGACCTAGCTCTCCCTTCTTCCTGCTCTGATGTTTTTAAAGTCATACCTGTGCTTAATTATTTTCCTCAAACTGTGTTGTATGTTCTTTTTTTTTTTTTTTTTTTTTTTTTAGACAGGGTTTCTCTGTACAGCCCTGGCTGTCCTGAAACTCACTCTGTAGACCAGGCTGGCTTTGAACTCAGAAATCCATCTGCCTCTGCCTCCTAAGTGCTGGGATTCAAGGCGTGCACCACCACCGCCCAGCTGTATCTTCATTTTTCAGGGAGTACTTTTATGAAAGAAATTATAGGGTTAGATCAAATTACTTTGGAAAGCCTGGCTGTACTGGACAACAGAAGCAACTGGACGGTTGCTTACTGGTATCTGGCTTTAAAAAGCTCCTCTCTCTTGCTGAAGAATATGGTTTAAGCAGCTGAAAGACATCTCCACAGGGAGCTAGAGGGAACACTGTAGGACTTTTGAAAGAACATGGAAGACTGAGAAGCAAACTAAAAATAAAATTGGTTTTCAAGAAATGTAAAATGGCATGGTTTTGATTTGATTGCTCAAAGGTGCAGACCTCCTCCAGGAAGGGGTGCTTACTTAAGGCCAGTTAGTACTCGGAAACTAATATAACAGAGGGATGATTTGCTTTGTAAGTGGCATGGAAAAGGACGAGCAGGTAAGAGCTTTATCTTGTCTGTAGACATCTGCCTGGAGGAACAGCTAAGTGAGAGAAACAAGTCACTATAAAACCAGGGAAAGGAGACAACTATGTAGGTTAATATCTACCCCTCCCACCAAAAATCCAAACTTACCCAGTATCTAAGGTTAACAAGACATAACTTTCTAAAAGCAAAATCTTAGTGTGCTTGGGATGTTTGAGTTTATAGCTTGAAGGAACACTGGCTTCAAGTCATAGTTTGATCAATTTTTAGCTATGTGTTTTAGCCATTTCTTGGTTTTGGTTACGGTTGAGACAGGCTATTACTCCGTAATCTTTGCATGCTCAGGCAGTTCACAAGGTTCAAAGAGCTCTTTCTTTCTTTCTTTCTTTCTTTCTTTCTTTCTTTCTTTCTTTCTTCTTTTTCTTTTTTTAATGGCTTTCAGCTCCCATCTCCCTGCCCTGTGCCCTGAGAGCTGGGAATATAGGAACATGTCACCTGGGCCAGCTGGGTCTTTGTTTTCTTTTCTGACTAATGTTGTCAAATAGGACCCTTCCTTACAGCAGCATCACTCGAGGCTATAATGAGATAGTCAAGGGAAGTGCCTGAAAACAAGGGGCTGTGGATGTAGTTTTAGATGAGGTGACCCACGTTCCCCCTTCTGAGCATAGATCTTCCCACAGCATGTGTAGTCTTCATTCATGCCCCTCTGTTGACCTTGTCTATGTGTTTATATTACTGTGGCTTCCTACTTCACCTCCTGTTAGAAGGGAACTAAGTTAAAAAATTAAATATTAAATATTAAGTATTCTTTCCTTCTACGCACAACTCAGCTCTGAAGCTACTCATGGTATGTTATCAATTCTCGTCTCTCTCTACCTTCCCATGTGAAGAACTACTATCTAAATGTTGGTTTCTTTTAAAGGCTTGCTCAACTATTGACTTTAAAAGACTGCTTCGTCTGTTACTCTGGGTGATTAAACTGATGGTGTCTGCACGTTTTGCAATGTATAAGAATCTGACCTTTTGAAAGCTGAAATATTTTTACAGGCACAGGCAGGTCACAAGGTCCAAGAATCTTCCTATTTTTTTCTTTTACCACATAATCAAAGTAAAGCTAAGATGATTTATAAGTAAAAATCCAAAGAGAAGGTTCATTCTCTAATTTCTTTTTGATGTTAAAAAAAAAACATTCAGAGAAAAATTGTGAAGATAATTTTAACTGCCCTGTGAAGACAGAAAATACCATCTTATTACATTTTTGCATTGCAGCATCAAATCAGGAGTTCCTGTTTGCCACACTGTGTTTACCAGGGCTCTCCATCTTAGAAAGACCTATGAAGAGCCCACCTGCAGTGGGATCTACCTGTGTTTTGCATCTTATGTAAAACACAAACAGAAAGCCATACTATGTTAAATTTCTCCTGAAATTAATGTATGGAAGACCCAGCTCAGAGGACAGTTGGAAAGCTGGCCCAGGGACACAGTAGCACAGAATGCCCTGAGCCCTGCTGCTCAGAAGTGCAACTCTCTCCCAGGCCCTTATGGCCTAGGGGGTTCAGTGTAGGAATGGCCTGGCCATTCTAGAAGCTTTCCAGGGAAGGCAACTTGATTTGAATTTCTCATCTACCATTCTTCTTCAGCCCCCTGGACTGAATTTGGGGTATTATAATTTAGTCTGGGCTGACAAATGTACCTGGGACCAATCATGACTAGCCACTGGTGACATGGGACAGTCAACAAGGTTTCTATGCACTCCTATTAAGCACTAGCAGGCCAAGTGTGTTTCAGTGGGTTTTAGTCAGCATCAGTCACATCAGTGACATCTTCTGTCACTGACAGATGTAGGGCCAGTGTCTGTTCTCTGATTGAAATTCAGAGGCATCTGAGGTGAAGGAAGCCATCTTCAGAGATGTGTGAAAAGGCTGCTACATGTCACACCTGGCAGTCAGTGCTACATCTGAGACCTGGAACTTGGTGGGCCACTTCTAGTACTGACTGGAAAAAGGCAGAACTGAACTGCTGTGTCTGTCGTGGTGGTGAGAGCAACCTCTGTGAATGTGTGGGGGAAAGGAGAGGACTTTAATCTTATGATAGAATGTCCTTGAAGAAACATGGAGTACAACTGTACCAAGATTTAGAGACATACAAGAATACTGAAGATGGAGTATCAAACAAAAGCTTCCCACCCCAAGATCACATTTGGTTACAAAAACAGATATTTGTAATTATATTTGTAATCCTAGCTGCCATTTGTTGCCTTTATGAGAGTTACAAATTGGTCAAAGAGGCCAAGGAGCTAGGCATTGTGATTATGCCCACTGGGGGAGAGGCTAAAATGAACCGGAAGGCTCAAAGTCACGGAATGGACAAACAGCAAAGCTGTAAATCAAATGTGGGCTGGATTAGCATCCAAGTTATCTCCACTTAGAGCATAAGTGAGCACCTGGACAATTAAAAAGCCTAAGAATGCAAGGTATAAGATGTGAGTTTGAGAAATGAGCCTGATAATAACAAGAGGATTTGGGAAAACATATTCTGGGGAAAGGATGGGTGTGAAAAAAAAGAGAGGAGAGGCGGTAGTGGTTTGAGTGTGTCTCCTAGCATTCACATGTTAGGAAGGAATCTTCAATTTTCCATGGCGATATTAATGGAAGGCGAGAATGTTGGCCATAATTAGGATTAAACTGAGCTCAGGATGTGAGTAGGTGGTGTGTGTAAAAGGAGGAATGTGACATTAGTGACTTTCTACAATGAGGAAGACAGACCTTGCCCTCTATCCACAGGGGATGCCTTCTGCCATCTTACGATGTAACAAGAGGGTCCTCATTGGATGTTGACTCCATACTCTTCAAAATTGTAGTCCTAGACCTGAGGCAAATAAATCTCTATTCTTTATAACCTATCCAACCTCAAGCATTTTGTCATAGTAACAGAAAAGGGACTAAGACAGCAGGTCACCAGATGAATGTGACTGTGGTGTTGGGTGGACGAGGGAGACAGACCAGAGATTCAAGGTGTAATCAGATTGTGATTACACCAGAGTACAGGATAAAGAAGGGGGTCCTGTTCTTTAAGAAGCACAGTGAGATGCCAAAGGAGATAGTTTCTGCTAAGGGAATGAATGATAGAATTACAGAAGCACAGGCCAGCAATGGTGCCACGGGGAATGTCTCCAAGAAGCTTTATACTCATGTCCAAGGCTCCCCCGTTCCCAGCACTCCAAGCAAGGCAGATGCTCTCTGGGGCAGAAAATCATTTCATCTTGCAAGCCGGCTTTGGCCATTAGCAAGCATCTTTCCAACGCAATGCTTGAGAGGATTTGGGGTTGCATCGGGATTGGGTAAGAAGATGTGAGCCACCTGACAATGTCCTGTATGCCAGGAATAATAAGGACAGTATGTGTGTCACCTGGGTTCTGGAACATTGCTCAATGCTAAGCTAGCTTTTCTGACCAACTATCACTTGGAAAGCTCACTCATGTCAATAGAGTTCTTCACGGCCCCCTCCTCATGTTTACAATTCTCCACATTTCATCCTCTGTGGTAGAAAACTGCCGTGGGTAAAAGGAGCCAATATTGAGGACTGAAGCTGCAGACGGCACCCTCCAGGGAGGCTTACCTTTTTTGCCCCTTGCTCTTCTTCCACGCCATCTCCTATGACAACGTACACTACTTTCCTTCCAAACCTTTGGATTATCCTCTCAAAACAGCTTTCCTTTCCTAGTGGGTAAAAGCAAATTACAAAAAGTATAACAGCCAGCCAACCCTGCTTGATGATGCTAGGGAGCCTTAAATACGCACTTGGTCCCTGCTTCCGACTCAGCTCCATCCCACCCAGGGAGACACTTGAGCAATATAAAGACAGCACAGTGTGGTAAAGGTTGCAAATTCATTAGCAGTGTGTCAGCTGTTTTTTTTTTTTTTTTTTTTTTTTTAATTAATGGCCTGGGACACATGAGGTCAGGCTAGCTATCAATGTGGCCTAACACAAAATCACACACTTACTTAAATTCTGAGGTTTTGCTTTGTTTTTAGTTCCGTTGCACAATTCATAGCGTGAACTTTGAAACACCATGACTCAAATCCAAAATGTTGGGCAGCCTGGTTTGAATACTCTTTTCCAAAGAACTTAACAATACAAACATAAGAATGAGTGTATGTGTGTGCATACCAGTGTATTGAATTATAATAATGATTCTTTCCCTACAAGTTGAAACTAAAAGGCATATACTTCTAGCAGTCTATTTTAGGTTAAAAACTTGTTATATCAAGCTGAATAATACAAGATCAGTGACTTAAAAACAAACAAACAAACAAACAAACAAATAAAACAAACTTGGATTTGGTAAAGCAAAAGAAATCAAACCCTTGCCTGACCGGCAAGCCACACAAAAGCTATGCCATCCATTTCTTTATTCTCTTAAAGAAGCGTCGGATCCTGTGGATATGGGTAGTACAACAGGCTCACCCACCTCACCCAGCCATCTTACACCCAACCAAGCACTTTCCTAGAGGAAAGCAGGATCCAGGCACCAAAACACCATTATCTGTCTATTATCTTTCCCATGTCAGGCCTTCCTCTCTGGGCTTGGCTGTCAGCATGTCTCTGTAGCTAATGCTGGCATTGTTTCTTCTCACAGAGGAGATGGGTGTTCTGGGTCTCTGCTGCCAATAAGGTCATTTTAATGGACAAAGGAACAGTTGATAGTTCTCAAACATGAATGGCTGAGCAGGGCCTGCACCCCTTTCAAATGAGGATCAGATATATCCATGAACAAATTGCTTGTTTGCTTAAACAAATATCTGCTTTATATTTGTATTTTGCACTAAAATCTTTCGTTTGCATCTGACAGAACATAATACGGCCAGCCTTAGTCAAAGATGCCTTTCAATGCTTTAGTTGCCCACTAAACTGTGAAATTTTAAATCACTTTAAGAAACAAACAGACTTTTTCCTCTGATGGGAAAATACTTACATGATCTGCAATGCTGTATTATTTTTGACTTGTGCAGAAAGGAATATTAAATTGATTGTTATATAAATGTGAACAGATTTTTCTTTGTTTTTCTTTTAAATTTCTTATAGTGTTAGGGATCAGACCTAGGGCTTTTCAGAGGTTAGGCTAATTTTCCCTGAGCCAATTCCCAATTCCTTAGAAGTTATTTAAGGGTGAAGTTTTGGTGCAAAAAGGAAAAGAAAAAAAAAAAAAACTGTCTTATTGTGTACTGTCACCTACAGGTTTCATTGCAAACTTTGGGTTATATAAATTTTTTTTTTTTGCACAAAATATTGAAAAACTTAAGTTGTCACCCTCTCTACAGAGACCTCCACACCGATTTCACTTGATGACACAGTAAGCAATAATTACAGGTCTTTCAATCCCTACTTTTCTTACAAAATCAAAACAAAAGATTATTTTTAAAAGCTGGGCAGTGGTGGCACACGCCTTTAATCTCAGCACTTAGGAGGCAGAGGCAGGTGGATTTCTGAGTTTGAGGCCAGCCTCGTCTACAGAGTGAATTCCAGGACAGCCAGGGCTATACAGAGAAACCTTGTCTTGAAAAACAAAAAAAAGATTATTTTTAAAAGGAGCTTGCTTTTATTCTTTTTAAAAAAGTGTTAGCTTAAGAAGGATGAGTTGTTCGTACATATCCGATAGGCAGATTTTAAAAGTGGCAGGCGCCTCAGCCTAGGCTTCCACTCATCCCTGTCATGGTAACCCCGTTTTCCTGGATAACATGGCAGGGCACCCAGCTGCCTATAAGAAACTCTACAGCCTCCCCAGCCTCTTTTAATGCACAGATGTTCATTCATTTCATCCAAACTCATCTTCTGAGAACATATGCATTTTCTAAGTGTATAAGGAATGCTGTGCATTGTAGTCATTGTGTTGGAAAAGAGACAAAGGGTCCTAGGAATGTTATAATCTGGTAGGAAATTCACATTACAAACAAAGAATTGTTTAGTGACCACTGAGCAAATGCTTGGAAGGTAACATGACATACAGGGTTCTGAAGGCATGGGAAGAAGGAAGTTAGTCCTGAGGGAGTCCACTTTTGCTTTTTGTCTCCAGATGGAGTCAGCAGCCAGGAACAGCCCTCTTTCCACTCTGAGGATGCCCACCCTTTTCTGTCTCACAGTAAATACCCAGGGCACTCATGCATGGTCAGGGCTGCTCTCCAGCTTTTCTCAGCATTTCATGAGCACCTCACAATGTCCCTGAGTGGCAACTAAGGGACAGTCACAGGCTGCCCCCTTGACCTCATTAGCATATCTGCTCAGTAAGCATTCTTGTTTGTCCTTCTCTACCTGGTCCACACTGACCTCGGTTCCCTCCTGGCCAGGAGCAATGCCTTCCTCAGCCCTGTCCACAGCCAGGCACTTAGCAGGATGTCTCCTTGTGGAGAGGAGTTCAGATTACAGTGACCCTAGGATTGGCTCTCAACCATTTACCCAAACAACTTAAGCCCTGGGTACTTATGTTTCCTCATTTGTAAAATGTAAAGATAAAAATGCAAAGTGGCTTGTACAGTTTTCCACATCCAATGCCTGCCTGCGGGAGGCTCATTTGCATATTGCTGTCATAATGGATCATAGGGTAGTTCTTTGCTCCTCTTGAGAACGAGTCAGGACTTCTCATCCTTTTTTCTGCGTAGTTTATTATATTCTAACTGCATCTCACAACAGAAGCTGTGTATTCTCTGGTGGGAAGCTTTTTTTTTTTTAAAAAAAAAAAAATCTTCCCAGAATTAAAATGAAAAATCAATTTTTATACATATTGAGCTAAAACCAACAAAAACCCACTTCCAGTAAAATAAAGAAAACTCTCCTGAAGCATTTATTTCTACTTTGTATGGGTTTTATTAACTTTTGCTTCAGCTTACAAAATGCTTGTGTTAAAAGTTATCTAAAAGACTAAATACAATAGCTCAGAATTGATGTCAAATCATTTGTACCTTGAATGCCCAGGCTTTACCTTCTCCAGTAAAGTAAAATGTTATCACTCAGCTACGTAGGTTGTATTTGATATTCTCTGTTAACCCTTCCCTTTTTCTAATGAGCAAGGATTCTGAAGGTAAGCTTTATTCACAGGGACCTCAAGGAAGAGGATTAGGTAAAACCATAAAGAGCTTACCTATTTTAGTTGCACTGTAAATATTTTCTATTGGGAACACAATTCCTAATCCATATAGCAGGACTTTTGCCAGCGCTGGGATG
Organism: Arvicanthis niloticus; assembly: GCF_011762505.2. Taxonomy (NCBI): domain Eukaryota; kingdom Metazoa; phylum Chordata; class Mammalia; order Rodentia; family Muridae; genus Arvicanthis; species Arvicanthis niloticus. The sequence goes on along the minus strand of NC_133433.1, from coordinate 31,960,894 downwards.
AGCTGGGTAGTCGTTACTAAAATATTCACACAGTTCGTCCTAGGAGAACACAAAGGAGAAAGGACTGTTGGCAAATAAGTTTTCAAGATAAGCAAGCCTGAGCAATGCCCACTGCCCAGCCCGTGCCCACGAGGGCCTCACCGGGAGTGGATGAGGGAGAGGGCCTTCAGGGCCAAGGTCAGCCAGGAGTCTGTGAGCGCCTCAATCTCAGCCCTCAGCTGGAGCCAGGCTTCCCTCTTAGCTGGGCCAAGCAGACCTGAGGGGTAGAAGGCTCATGAGATCCGTGTATCCTCACCCACACCGCCGTGCAGATTCATAAAGAAACAGTTCACAGAGACCATCACTATCCCTAAGCTGAAAATGTTGTGATTGTTCACTTGCAAATGTGTGCTTAGTTTGCCAAGAACGGCTACCCGACATTCCCAGCTCCGTTTCACGTCTTTAAGTGGGCCATCTCTAACCATGGACTATGGGGAGAGCTGATTTCTCTTCTGGCTCTAGGGTGGGTGAGAGTCCTTGGTGTGGTTAGGGACAGTCTCTTGGCATGTTTTCTGACTCTATGGAATGATGTTCCTCCCGCCAGTTGTGGGAATCACAGATGAGCTAGAACCCTGGAGATAGTTAGGCATTGTTTTGTCACACCTCCTATGAGTGGCTGACCTAGGACTGGCTCCTGGCTGGAGGAAGCACATATTTACTATGTACATAGTTTCCAGCCATACTGGAAACAGCTCCACCAATGTATCTGGCATTATATTAACTGACTGTTATTTCCTTCATATTTAAGCCACTTTGACTGCCGTGAACCATGCTGAAAAAAACCTCAGGCTAACATAACACAGGACCGGAAACAATGTTATAACATCTTGTGCTGTGGACAAGGCTTGCTTGGAAGGACCATTGAGTGTTGAAAAAGTCAAGGAGCTAACTCACCATCCCATGGCACTAGGCAGCCATGGCAGCTGGTTCTAGTCTTATGTCTGTCATAAACTTGTAGAATTTAATCAGCTAGATAAAACTGTCCGTATTCAGTGTGGCCCCAGAGTGAGTGGCACTTTGTAAATCTTAAGCTTATAATCCTAGCCCAGCCCACTGAGGCATCATCCAATCCTAGCCCAGCCCACTGAGGCATCATCCAATCCTAGCCCACTGAGGCATCGTCCAATCCTAGCCCAGCCCACTGAGGCATCATCCAATCCTAGCCCACTGAGGCATCGTCCAATCCTAGCCCAGCCCACTGAGGCATCATCCAATCCTAGCCCAGTCCACTGAGGCATCATCCAATCCTAGCCCAGCCCACTGAGGCATCCGCCAACCACTTGCCTCCCACATTATTCTTGTAGGTGTTGTAGATCTCTTTTACTCGTCTGTAGCGGAAGGCCAGTTTTCGCATCCAGTCCACACCACCTCGGACACCAGTTGCCAGGCATAAATTAGCACTGGTGGCTGCGGCAGGAAAGCCATCTGTTCCAAAGTTGTATGTGCTATTTAGATGCAAGAGAAGCCCGGAGTTAATCAAAGAGAAAAATTCATCTTAATTAGCTGAGTAATTAAACTCTTTCAACAGGGGAAAAATCAGCCTGTGCACCAAGGCGCTCCCTCACCTCAGGTCCTGGCCATTGTCGTCTGACGAAACATCATCTATATGGACTTGGTCACACTCCTGAAATGCAATTTAAATGATGTGTGTTAATTTTTAAGACACACCTTTAAAAGGAAATCCAAAACAGTCATTTAAAAAAAAAAACAAAAAACAAAAAACTCCTTAATTAGCATTCTTTTAAACTCTGCCCATCAGTAGGTGGCAGTCTTGTTAAATTGGCGCGTTTACCTATTTGGGGGCCCCTTTTCTATAAGAAACGAGCAATGTCATCAAGAACTACCGTTGCTCAGCTTCAGAAAACACATTTTTGTATTTAGAAAGGAAAGTGATTGAAAACAATTAGCATGTGTGTTCCATAAACCTCAGGTATCTAAACACACCATACCGCTCAAAGCTTGATTCAGAGAGTGCTTGGCATAACTAAAACCAGACATTCTGGTAAATGCAACATGCTAGAAAAATTAAACCTGATGCTAACTGCCAATGAAATTATGACCTTTGATTGCTTGCTGAGCCACACACCAATACGGCCTGAGGCAAGTGTGCTGAGGAGCCCAGACAAAAAAAATCTGTTACTGGTTTACCATTTACTTGAGAGATGTGAGTTTTATTCTCCCTCTGTCTCTTTCTGTGTGTGTACTCCCCCACATGCTCAGGATTTTTAAAAAAGCGTGGAGGACTTCAAAACTAAATAAAAATAATCAAGCCATATGGCGTGTTTTCCCCAAACATTTTCCTGTTATTTTGACTGTTTTCTTAGCATTACATGTTCCGGGTAAGCACTGGGTTTATTATGCTGTTGCAAGCAGGTTAAGATAGGTGCTATTCAGAACACCTAGTCCCAATCACAGGCCAGAGCTCAGCTCCACAGGTCCCCAGTCTCTGCACCTGTTCACAATGAAGCATCCTCCTGCTGTCTCCCCAGCCCAGGTGGTAACAATGGGGAACAGCAGCCCCCTGTCAACATGGGCAATAAATGAGAACATAGTGATTTAGAAATAGAGCCCAGGATTTAGAAATCCAGCACAGTGTCCTTATACTCGGCTTGCTTTTGATATGTTGGTCACATCTCTGCTGTTTTATCCAGTTCTTCATATAACCCACTGGACCTTAGGATACTTATTTTCATTAGAGTTTTAGTTAAAAAAACTATTATTAGAAGAAGGTTCTCCAGACAAAGGCTCTAGCAGGTTTCTGACAGAGTTAACCATGTAAAATCTAGCCCCTCTCCGCCAGTCCGCGAATGCAGCTATGCCACAAAACAGCACACCACAGTAATGGAAGGTAGTTTCTTCATGTTGCTGGCTCCTTCTGGACAAATCCTCCTCTCCATGGGTTTGTGAGGAAGGCAGCAGGAGACAGAGGGGAAAGAAATTCAAACCAGCTGTCCCTTCCCAGAATTAAAAAGGTGACCCGCCCCCAACCTTTTCCCAAGGCATCTATTTTGCAGGCAGCCATCCCCCCCAGCAAGCAGCAAGTTCCAAGGAGAAGACTTTGACCTTGTAACCCTTCTGGGCTCTCATGAGGTCTGTGACCTCAGATAAGAAAAAAGGGTAAATAGGGCTCAGAGCCCTTACATGCTGACTGTGAATTTAACACTTGCAAAATGAGTCATTCTAGAAAAATACAGCAGGCATCTTGTATCTCAGCACTAACAATTCCAGCTCTAAAGGATTTCTGAATCAGGAAAAGAGATTCCAGATCTTTATCAAGCAATATTTAGGCCCCTCCCGGGCCCCTCCCGGGGTTATCAGAGGAGGAAAAATGCAGCAGCGCCTAACAGAGCTAGTCTCTCTGTCTTCGGAAAGAAAGAGCAGAGGAAAAGATGTGTGAAAAGGTGGGTGGAGTGGAGGACTCCCTAGCTAAGGATGGAAAGGCTTGTTTGGAAGGCAAGGTTTAAGAAATCTGGTCTTAAATTGATTCAAGTTTTAAATGTCCACCCACTGAGATGTGAACTAACACTATTGATGAGCCATTGTTGTCATAGTTTTCCCAGCCCTGTGTTTTGTGTCTCCTGCTAGCTGTATTTAAAACTCATTGTTCCAGGTTGGCCCCCAAGTGACGACTTGTTTACTATCTTTTTGAGGTAATCAAAAGTCAACAGCTTCAGGCTTTTCCCTGAGGCAGCAGATAATCTTCAAGGTGGCTTAGTTAAAGCAAAGCCTCCCCCTCCCTCAACAATGACCTCCTGGATCAAGGGAATGTAGTAGAACGATTTTACTAGAAAGAGATTTTTAAAAATCAAGAGTGCTTTTAAATGGTCTCCATTAGCACATTTAGGAATGAAAATCTTTATTATTGTTTAATGAGCAACAGAATAAAACATATTAGTGCTTTAAGCTCAAGTATAGAGAGTCCATGACAAGGATCCATTTACTTCTGAGACTGTGAATTTGTGATTAATGAGTCATGTGATCATGGCTCTGGATTTGGAGAGCTTTGGGTGTGGCTGAGTGGTAGCATCTTTCAAGCACCTGTAAAGTCCTGCCGACCCCTACCAATACCAGATGCACACACACACACACACACACACACACACACACACACACACACACACACACACGCAAAACGCAAAATAAAACACAAAAGATTTCAAAGGCTCTCAGAGGCCTGGAGAACTCCGAGGCTGCAATACTCTGCAGGGTGCCATGTGTTGACTTGTCTTAGGTGTGTTTACTAAACTGGAACCCACACCTTCATGCTTATTTCCTGAAACTTGGTGTCCCTGAGGATTAGCCCCTTTTCTCTCCAGTTTCAGAAGCACCCCTGGCTTTCAGGGGCCCCTGAAACCTGAAGATTGTTTTCAAAGAATCTATTAGCTGTTCGTGATCATTTGACTATGCTTGCTTTTTGATTTCCAAGTCCTTAAAGAGCTGGATAACACAGGGAGGGTCAGTTGAAGGAGCCCTGGCTCCAAGAAACAACACAAAGTTCAAAGCCCTAAGGAGTCTATAGACTTGAAAGACAGCAGTGCTGAATCCATTTCCAGGAGCCAGAATAAGTCTTGAAAAACCCAAACTGGGTGCTTACTACAGAGAGCAGGGCATACAGAATTCCAAGGCGGAAATAAGCCTTTATTCCAAAAGCATACCAAATGTGCTGACAATGTTCTTTAGAAATAAACTTTCAGAAAGTATGTGATGGACTTCGAGGAGCTGAAACAACTGCTGAACATACGTCCTGGGGGCAGCACTCCCGCTTCTGGGAGCAACTGCCAATCAGGCATGTTTTTTGTATTAATGTGTAGCCCTGCGGCTGGGGAGTGCCAAGGGCTTCCCACTTTCTGGCCTGTCACCTAGTGACTACAGAGTTGGGGAGGAACAGAGCTAGTGACTACGGAGGTGAGGGCCACAGAGCTAGTGCAAGGACTCCAGACAGTCTTTGCTTCCACCCACCCGAGCTGGCTAACAAGTATCATAGATTAGAAAGATGTCCACTCTTCCAACCAGTGTCTGTGAAGAGCAGCTTCCTTCCACTACTGCATCTGATGCCGAGACAGAGTGGGGAACACAGAAAAGGTGCAATCTAACTTCACAAAGACAGATTGATTCTACCTGTGCTAAATGCAACAGTAGTTCTGGGGTACAAATGAACTTCCTCCTGCTAAGGCTGCAGAGGTCTGAGGGGCTGATATTCACAAGGAATGACACAGCCCACTACTGGCCTTTGTTAGTTTTGAGGTTACAGGAAGCTAATATGCAGATAAAAGGATCTGCACAAACAGGTCAAGACAACTTTTAGGGTCTTAGATTGCCTTGGCATTGAGGTGAGCAAAGATGTGGGCAATTATTGAGCAAGCCTTCATTTTCTTTCTCAAAATAACAACAAACTGAGACCTACTTCAGTGAAATAAGAGGCTCTATGAACTGAGCCAGGAGCCTAGATAGGGAAAAGACTGGTAAAGAAACCATTTTTTTTTTTGTTTTGTTTTGTTTTTTTTTTTTTTTTTTTTTTTTTTTTTGTTTTTGGATCTCCAAATCTCACCCATCACAATTAACATAGAGTTGAAAATAGATCATATTGTAAAGGAAAAAGTTATTTATGGTAAGGGCTTTTAAGCCAGAAACTTTGCATAAGGGAAAAACAATTTGATAGTAACTGAAGACAGACTTATAACATTTAAAAGCACTTATTGCATTGTGTGTGTGTGTGTGTGTGTGTGTATGCAGGCACATGAATGACACAATATGTGTAGAGACAGAAGACAACTTGTTAGAGCTGGCTCTTGCCTTCCATCATGTAGCCCCAGGAATCACACTCAGGTAACCAGCCTTGGTAGCAAGTGTCTTTCCCTGCAAGTGTTTTACCTACATCTTGCCAGCCCGTAACTAACATTTAAGTTTGATCAGTTATATATGGAGGCAAATAGCACAAACCATCCCAGGGAGTAATAGGGGGTCATTGCAAAACTGTGATTATCTTTTGCTAGTGATCTTTTGAACATCACTAAAGCATAGCCACTTTCTGTCCCGAGGCTGGTCCCTTTCCAGAGGTGCTGAAGCACCAAGGTTGACCACTCCTCTGAACTTGGTATTCTGCACTGACATTTTGTATGTCTTGCAGACTCCTCCAATAATGCAAGACCACTTTATTAGGAGCCCATTCCTGTGCAGGCTCATCATCCCTATTCCCCAAACCCGAAATCCAAAATGTTAGACTTTTTATTAAGTCTAACATTTTTATTTTTTTAGAAAACCCAATCTTAGACTCTTTGAGCCAAGATGCCACACACAAAAAATTCTACACTCATCAGGCAATGGGTCCACAGTCAAAACAGATGAAATTAAAATAATGTATAATATTGCCTTTGGACTAAGTATAACAGGTGCATGTGAAATAACAGTAAGTTTTCTGTTTAAACAAGGGTCACATTCCCAAGTTATTTTACTGTGTCTATGCAAATATTCCATAATTTTCAAAAAAAGTTAAATATCAACAAATGCTTTGGGTTCCAAATATTTTGGATAAAGGATGCTTTGCTTTCCTTACTTGTGGAATTCCTGAAGAGGCAGGAAGAATGTTTTCTTGAGTTTGTGGGGGAAAGTTCAAGGGCACTTAATGTTCTACTTTACAGATGAGAAATGAAGACTGCAAAGTTCAGAGCAGCAGGACTCTCAGGCATCTTTCCAGGTGCTCCCACGTTCATGGGACACAGACACCTGACCACCATTGTCACTTGGGGACAGGGTTCTCTGTGTTTTTTGTCAGTTGCTTGGAGCTTAGGGGACTCCACCTGGAAAGTGTGTCCTCCAGCATCTGCAGCAAGTAGGGCCAAGGGTTTGTGACTGTGTTTACTTCTGGCCTAGAGGGCAGATGTGCAGCCTCCACATTTCAGCACAAGACCCCACCTTCTATGTCAACACCAGGGCCTTAAATAACTGACAAGTCAGAGGACCATGGTCCAGAAGGAGACCCAATCATACACAAGTTACTCTGTTGTTCAGGTGACAGAGTCCATACAGAACATGAATGTATGTGGTGAGCATGTGGCTTTAGCATGTTACACCGACTACCAGCACACTGTGAGTTGGGAAAAGATAGGAAGGCCAAGAGTACAGGTTAAGCTATCATCTCAACAGCAGGGGCAGAGCTGGGCAGAGAGCAGCTGTCTGAGGTGTGGGGATGGGCCCACCAGCTCTTAACTAACCTGACTTGTCTTTCAGATAAACACTGACAATCAAAGAACCCAAGTTTCTCCTTCCTCTGCTGTCTTTCACTGTGATTCACAGTGGACTAAGAGACATAAAATATGCAAGCTGCAGGCGCTGATGGGGTCCTCAGTCTGTAGCCCACGAACATTCCTAGAGCCAGCTGTAAAATGCTCACATGGATGGCTGGGGAACAAGCCAACATACCAGGCCCAGAACACAGCTTGGGTGCGGGCAGTTGGCACAGAGCCATTTGAGTTAGCAACGCACAACCATCAGCAGACCAGTCATTGCTTTTAGGACTTTGCTGCACTGTTTTTCTGTCTTTTTGGTCCCTTCTGTCTTATTCTTGGCATGGCATCTCCAGCTGACCTTATTCTGATCCATCATCATCTCTGGGTGTCTAGGGGTGGGCCACAGCCTTGTTCTTTTGGATCAAGCCCCGAGAATAAGTCAGATTTTGTACAAGGCCTCATATGCAAAATATTAACTTATGGCAGAATTTTTCTGCAAATATTTATTCTGCTTTGATACTGTAGTGGTTGTTCTTTTCCTCCAAGCCTTTTGCTTGTACCAAAATTACATAAAAATACACCAAACGATTCAAGTTAGTTTAGGAAAATTAATAAAGAGAATTAAGACAGTTACAATGGACCTTATTCTCACTGCCAAGTAGGATGATGTCACTGGCTGCACCTCTGAACATGAACCTGGAAACACAAACTTGGAGTAAATCTGAAGCCCTCGAATAAATCCAGGTTCTAAGAGGATGCTGAGGCAGTTTCAAAAGGCAACAGTATGAGAATGGTAGAACCTGCCTTCAGACAAGTTGAGTTACCCTACCCACATTCTTATGACCCCAATTGAACTGTCAATATTCCAAATTTACCATGAGAAAACAGACAACTGTCTTGCCTTCTAATTGTTTCAATACCTTCCTGTCTGGATTTAAAATGGAAGAAGTCATTGGATGGCTTAGCCATCATTATGGCCCCCTTTTAAATGAAATATTTATTCTACTTTTATGTATGTGTCTTGTCTACACATTTGCATGGGCACCATGAGTGTGCCTTGTGTCTGCAAAGGTTAGAAGAGGTCCTCAGATCCTCTCAAAATAGAATTACAGATGGCTATTGCTGCCATGTGGGTTTTGGAAACCAAGTTAGTATCCTCTTCGAGAAAAATAGGTGTTCTTAACTGCTGAGTCCTCTTAGTGGCCCCATGTGTGTCACTATGTCTTGACACCAGCAATACCTACTGAGACTAGCTAGAAATGGCCAAGGCTAAGGAAACAACCAGTGGCCTCTGCGTCCCTTTAGAGAGAAACTCCCTAAGGAACAATATGGACACTTGCTTGAGAACTTTGATATCATATCTCTAAGTTGCTAAAAAGTATTCTTCATATTTCTTAATATGAAGATCCATATGTAGTACAGTGCATTAGAAGAAGCCACATCAATGGTCACTAAGCTGTATTTTTACAAATTGTCAGGAGTACTTAACCTTAAAACCAACCACACCAACAACCCCACAAGACAAGTCCCTCCCCCCTAGATCTGCTCACGCTGGCTTTATAGGAAGTCTGAATCATACAGATGGCCTTTCAGGCTGACCAGTGTTGGCACTATGAGAGTGACAGGTTTTGAGGGAGTGATTCTTCCATGGTGACTTTTGGCAATAACTTCTAAGTCCTTGGATATTTTGATAACTTCTTTGGAAAAACATGGTAAGATGAGTACCGCAGACGTCTGCTCTCTCGAGAACATCTATGATTCAGAAAGTCTGAGGAGGGAACGAGGTAGTCCTGAGAAAAGCCCACAGATGGAAAAGGGACCCTGCTTCTAATTATCTCATGACTGGTTGAGCTCCTACACCCTAGAAGTTAGGTGAACCAACTTCTCACTTGCCTTCTTCTGTTTATAAGAGGAGTGTGCCCAGCTGAGATGTTGTGTATTTATAGACACTAATCCAACCCCAATGGCTTTCCAGATGTGTGCCTAAGCCTAACTTGCACTCCCTTAACTTGGCATCACAGAACAAGCCCAACCCCTGGTGCAGGGCAGACATGAGATCAAGAGCCCTTTAACATTGGCACTGGCTAGTAAGGACCTACCTAGCCACTACCTGGACAAGCCAGTGATACTCACAGCTTCCTTGCATGTTGGCTGCCACTAAAGGAGTGGCATTGAAGAATAGGGGACTTTTGAAATTTAGCCCCACATTGGAGAATTTGTGGACATACAAGATACAGAGTTAAAACAAACCCAGAAAATACGGATTTTTAAATCCCTGCTCTGGCCTTGATGCATGTGCTAAATCAATATTTCAATATCAATTATCTGTTTTGGTAGAAATATGATACAACCGTGCTAGCCAATGAGAAAGCAGACAGACTTCAAATCTCAGAGACTGACAAGAGCAGCTACAGTATCCATTATTGAGTTTGTAGAAAGCTACACGTTCTGTTTCTTATTGTCTCTCACTCCTGAAACAGTCTTTGACTATATTTGCGCCTGCCCTTTGCTTTGGGGCTTACTTAAGTGAGGGGGGAGATTTGCTCTATTCATTTTGTATTAGGAGGAAGAGCTGGATTCTTGTGTTAGAAACCCAAGATTTGATTTATAGCAGGTTTAACAAAGGTAAGCTGTTTGCTATTTTGTTCGGAATCTGTTTATACTAATAGCCATAAAATATATAGAGATTAAAGTATTTACTGAAAGTGCCTACAGATGGCATGTTAAGGCAGAAGATAAGTTGAAGCTTTTAAACTCTACTCTGGGCATATGATATAATTGGGATAGATATTTATGATCATTAAAGTATCACAAAGCCCGCCCACACTGCCATACTTATAAATAACTAGAAGACAGAAAAGAACATTGCAAAAATTAAATATTTTTGTATTAATCCCTTTAAATTTTGCTAATTAAAATAGGATGTCAATTTAATAATACTTCAGCATGTGGCCTTCAGAGTCGCAGAGGGATCTCACGGAGATCATGATGTCTTGGAGGCACAGTCTTAATAAATACATGTATGTCTCTCTTGGCTTGGGCTCTCTTCTCACCATGACCGCCTCCTCTACCACATGATTACATTAAATTTGTCTTTATCCACACTCTCAACCTTAGGGTGAAAAGTCTTGCTTAATATAAGCCAGAGAGAACTGAAAATAAACTTTTAAGGCAAAGTGGGCTTATTTAAAATATTTCCATTGTGTATCTCTAATGTCAATGGATTAATCTAATTAACAGTTATGATAATAGCTACATTTAATCTAATGATAGCAATACTTAAAATATTTTCTCTAACAAGTTCAATGGAGGTTTATGATTGGATGCAAGATCCATCTTTAATTCACTCGGGGGACTTCACACTGTTAAGTTAGTGTTGTGTGCTGGGCTCTACAACCTTTCTGGATGGAGGTGTTTTGTACAACAGCACAAGGAGTTTCTGTATCTGTGCTGCTGCACTGATCTTGTATGTAAAGGCTAATGACCTCGTATATAGCTTCTTTTATTATTTAGTTAATATGAAAGGTGTCCGAGTCTCTTTCCCATTACAGTATGCCATTTTGTCTTTAGTTATTTCATACATTTTACGTTGTATTATGTAACTTACGGCGTGGTGATGAAAGACTAAAGTGCCAAGTTAAAGGACAGAATAATTATTATCCACGCCACTCGACAGAAGGACTCAGTGCACATTTCACGAAAGTCTCCCTGTTAAGTCAACTGGCAGGCCACTCTTCAGCGTAAGCTTTGATTTACTGCTGAGCCGATTTCTCCATTTTCAATGGGCTTGCCCATCATTTTGCACACATAATTTGTCATTGGCAGCAGACAGTGTTCTTTGTAAGTCTTGTTTCCGTTCTTTTAGATCTATTATTCCTGCTGAGAGTATGTACTAGAGAGGAATTTTTCACAGTGACACCGACTCAAGGCTTGCTGTGAATAATCACTTTGTCATAAGAACCATCTTTATGCTGCAACCTTGCTGGCAGAGTCTGGAAAAACACCCAGACCAGGGGACCTTTTATCCCTCTCTGTAGTCACTTTCTTTTTACCCCTGTTGCCACCTGAGGAAAATGAGCCCCATATGAATATATCTACAAAGTGTTTTACAGCACACTTTAATTTACAGAGTATGTCTGCTGTGCTTGTGCCTAAAATGGTAAGCTGTAACCGGCAATAGGTGATATTTTAAAGAAAGTGTTCTTTTTTCCTGCAGCAAGTTTGCATGCTTTCTAGTTCTTTGCAAAAAATGCAAGTTGTACTTTTCACTATGTCCACAGATTCACCTTTAGCTGAAAACCATAGGTCAATACAATTGTTAAAGAAATATTCTCCATGTAAGTTTCCTCTTTTTTGTTGGGTGGGGCTAAAGTTTCACGTTTTTTACGTTTAAAAGAGGCCAGTTTGTCACCTTCAGTTTGCTTCTCCAGGCAGAGAATCTTACAATGGGAAGACATACTCATTTGTGTGTAAAGGACTATGTGGCTCAGAATAAGCAGGCTCTCATCAGGGTAGCCTTAGTGGACCAGTTTCTACAGTCTTCCTAAACCAGTGTTCTCTGCTGTGGAATTATTACTGACTCCAGAAAGAAAAATATGCAGAACCGGACACAGGCACTTGAAAGGGGAAAAGGTTCCCTGTGAGTTGCAGGAAGGGGCCCGTCATCACCTCCGATCAGTGGGCCCTGAGGGCAGGAGGCCCTCTGAGGGGATCCTCATAAAATACATTCTCTTCCAAGTAGCAGTGTGCTTGGAGACCCACCATCCCAAGTCAGCCTGCCTGAGCCTTCTGTTAGAAGACATAGTCTTTAGATGAGAGTAAAGGATTCAAGCTCCTGCCCGGCTTGCTGAGAGTTGCTCCAGCACATTCATTCCAGTCAGGATGAGGGGAGCCCAGTGAGCTCCAAATCACTGACAGCCTGAGAGAAAAACTGAGGTCAAGTTCTGTTCACACTCGTATTTGCACTATCTATACAGCCCCTTCTCTTAGAATTAGAGCCACAGATAGGTTTGGGTGTTTGTGTCATTAGGGAAAATATTGTGTTGTGTATCAAAAAAGCATGACTTTTTTTTTTTTTTTTTACATACTCTCTATGAACCATGACAGTAGCACATAGAAAACAAATTCTGAACCCTCTTATTTCTGTTGTCCTGCATGCTATTACTAATGTCTAAAGGCACCTATTTAGGTGAGGCCCACAACAGTGAATGACATGCCACTCTTGATGCCCCAGCTGGATAGACATGACGGTGGCTGAAGAGGAAGGGTACAAGGGGTTGCCACTATCTTTCTCTCAGGGAAGGTGCTGGCATACTCTCAGCATTCTGCTTTGGACACATTCTGTTCTACAGCTTCTGGGGTTTAGGGAAGCAATGCAATATACACCTCCTTCTGTCTCACTGAATTGGTGCCTCAGAAAAGTTACATTAGGAATGGTTAATGTAATCCAGTGCAGTCAGACCTTTGAGGGCCTCTGCAATGACCCAAAGCTTTCCAGCACAGCCTGCTCCCTCCTGTGCAATCAGGAATGGCTCACTCCCTCAGGCACTGCCCATCTCTTCTTCCCTGATAATAGGTTCTTCCACAGCTTGTTACAATGCTCTCTTTCTCTGTTCTCTCATGCCCAGGCTAAGCTTTTACTGGTTTCTTTCTTTCTGCAAGTCCTCTGTGTAACTCACCCTTTGAGTAACAGTGGCTGCCATCATTGAGCCCTTGCTATGGACAAGATCCTCTCAAGTATTCTTTCCAGGAGATTGAACTCAGGCCTTCTATGTACTAGGCAAATGATCTACCACTGAGCTGTCATGATGATTTCTCATTAGTGTTTTTGTTGTTGTTTTGTTTTTGTGTTTGTGTGGGTGGGTTTTTTTTTTTTTTTATTTTTTTTTTTAGACAAGCTTTCCCTAATGGCTCAGTCTGGCCTAGAATTCTCAGTCCTCCTGAGTGCTGGGATTACAGGGTGTCCGCTATATCCACTTTTTTTTTTTTTTCCCGAAAGACTGTGTAACATTTCATTTTATGCACATTTTGTATTTTTTTTTTAAGCCAAGCAATGGCTGACAGCATTTTCCTGGACTGTTAACTTGAGCTGTATGGCAAACAAGTTCATTCTTTCTAATTCTATTTTGAGTCTTGAAAATAACCCTTGGCACAAATGTGCTGCTCTATGAAGGCTCACATAGATAGTGACATGACTGTAATGAACACGGCTAGGCAGATACGCACATTCATTCACCTCCCGCCCTCTTTTAGGTATTTCTAATTGATAATAACTGCCCAGCTCTCTGGTTTTGCTCATTATATAACTCTGGCTTGCACCAGTCATTTCTAACACCCCTCCTTTCACCATTGCTATTCCCATTAAGCCTGAGTGGTAGGTAGTTTCCTGTTCCTCTTGTCTTTCTAGGCTCAGCCAGCTCCAACCCTACCACACTGTAAAGGACTATGTTCATCTGCTCTATCCATATCTCTAAAGACTCTGGCACAGAATTAATTTGTTTCTTACTTCAACCTGCATAAAACTTTAACATCTTCCCTGAGTTTTTGAAAAATGCACTTAGACAGCTTCCAGAAGGCCTTGGCCACTTTAAGGAGAGCTTCTGCGTATGAGTCACTGACTATGAATATGATTGCAAGTTTGAGTTATTCATCTTAATTCTTTATAATTTAAATAACTTATCATACATTTAAAAGTCAGTTCCAGTCAGTACATTAAAATGTTTTGTATTTCAAGAAAGCCTGGCATGGTCTTCATACATGCTAACACACTGTCTTCGGTGATTAGTTTTCTAAGCTACTTTTACACTTTTGTTTAAGGAAACACTTCTTCAAGTCCAGTAGGACTGTACTAATAGAGGTTTAAATCTCTAAAAGGGATGGTGTCTTAGACATCTGTTTCCTTTAACTTTGGGAAAATACACCCTCCCCCTCCACCGTCCCCTAGAAGGTAACTCTTGGTCACTTGTGGCCAAAGAGGCAGCAGGAGTTGGCAAAAGGACATTGCTCAAAAGCAGCATCCTCTGTCCAGGACCCAGCCTTTCACCTGCTTACAGAAGAGAAGCTGAGAATGAGCAGGGAGAAGAAGCAGATATTTAGAAAGCACTGTTGGAGAACACTCTTGGAATACTGAGCGAGGCCTGCATAGAGGCTCCATTGTAGACACGCTGAAATGGGAGAAGCCCCCAGGGATGTAGCCGAAACGCATTTGTGGGAAGTTGGAGTTACAGGCCTTTTCTTGTGCTATTCAATATTAAAGAAGAAGAGAGACAGACAGAGGGGGAGAGGGAGAGGGAGAGGGAGAGAGAGAGAGAGAGAGAGAGAGAGAGAGAGAGAGAGAGAGAGAGAATTCATTTCTCTATTACTCCAACTCCCTAGGGCAGCAGAGTTCACTTTGATCTTCCAAAGTGCTGGTGCTGCTCGCTGATGGTGATTCACCACCTGTCAGAATGAAAGGTGGAAACTAGAAGCTGGATACCAGTGACACTAACTGGACAATTTTGAAACAAACTGTTCCTGGTAGAGCCCACTACTGAGAAGTCATCGTCGTCATCCCCAAGAAGGAGTCTCATGGTCACGAGTCCTTCTGTGTGTCAGCAGCCCAGCCAGGACTGCCTAACGCCAATCCATCCCTGCTGCCCTTTACCCTTGTCAGACTACAGTGTGAAGGTGACACACGGTGGGAATGACACACAGTGGGGATGCAGTGCCACACCTGGCTCTACCTCTCTGTGTCTTCGGATTGTGCACTCCATGTTCAGTGGCCCCTCAGGACAGAAGCATAAACATGGCCTAGGAGAACTGGACTCTCACTGAAGGTTAGCTAGTCTCATAGACTAAGTGACACTCTAATTGCTTAGAGTGACCAGTGATCACTTTGTCTTACCGTGTCACTTAATTTCCTGAACCAGGAAGTTTTCTGAATTCCTGATTCTGTGCTGCCAAACTACCATTGTGGCCAGGTGCCTTCCCCTAAGGTGACTATCCTTTCCCCTCCACCTGGCTGTTTCTGGGACATGCCATGGCCGATGCTTCCTGCCTGATGCTCGCTGCTGAGTTTTAGAGCTGCATCACTTTGCTTGCTGAACAAGTCAGGAACACCTCACACATCCAGTGCTCCCAACTTGAATGCAGGATCTTCCTCCCAAGGCAAGCTCCTTCTGTTGAGGTCTATGCCATCGCTCAGTCAGGCTGGAAGTTAGGATTCCTACCAGCTAGGCCGTATAGACCTACAAATGCTATACCTGACTTCAGAACAGTTCTCCAGCTTCCTTTTCTCCCTGAGGTAAACCTGGTGATCTCCCACTTCGGTTACTGATCCTTCTGATTTTATAATTTACCTCCATACTCATGCAAAGTTCTATAATAATCACCCTTGGCTCACATGAAGTATGTTTTCCAAAGGCCCTGCCTAGAATCTTCTTTCTTTCCATGCTCTGACCTCCTAGGTGCCCTCTCACACTCTGATCCCCAACCCCATGATCTCATGCTGTGTCATTTTCTAGAGAGGTCATGTCTCCTACCCTCTCGGCTTTATACCTAGACTGGACCCGAGAAGCTACCACACATTGCCTTCACCACTGTCACCATCACGTGTGATAGTGATAGTGTCCCTTTCCCCTGTCTCCACCTAGCTCTTGGGCTCCCATGACACAATATAGTGCCTGTGCTGTCTCAGCCCAACTCTTGAAATGGTGCTCATTAAGTGTGCTGACTAGTTTTTATTGTCAGCTTGACAACATCGAGAATCACCTAGGAGACACACTTCTGAGCAGCTCTATGGAAGTGTTGTAGCCAGGGTACCTGAGGTGAAAAGACCTTAAATGTGGGTGACACCTACCCATGGACTGATATCCTGGACTGAATATAGAGCAGCAAGCTAAACACCAGCATTCATTCCCTTCGCTTCCTGATGGCAGATGCAATGTGACGGGTAACTCAAGCTTTATTGCCCCTGCAAAGATGGACTGGGCTGTCAACTGTGAGCTAAAGGAAAAGCCTTCCTTTTCATTGCTCTTACCAATTCCACCAATGAGTGAAGTAGCGAGTATAAAATGTTTCTGTGATCCTGCACATTGGATATATTTAATTTCCTCAATGCCCAGCTGATATTCAGAATGGGGCAAAGACCAGTCAAGGTGAAGCACCTCTTTATCAGAATGGCACAAGCTGCTAAAGTAATGTGTCTCTGTATTTGACAATGGGAATGTGTATCTATCTGTCCACTGAGCTGTCTCTCAGTAATTTCAAAATAGACATGAGATTGCTGGAGTAACTTTGGTTTGTAGATTTGAAAGACATAGCAAGAAACAAGCATAGCTTTCAAAGCCATGTGGGAAGGAGCAGCAAAGACTGGAATTCTTTCTACGTCATTTTGTGACAACACTGAGAGGCCATTCATTCACTTCATATTGTGTTCAAGATGATGACCAGCTTCAGGGAGAGACTTGGCTGGTGCAAAGCCTTTAGAAGGAAAAAAAAAATACAACCAACCAACCAAACAATGCAACCTGGGATCTCACTTCAGCTTTCCATTATCTGACCAAGTGGTTTCAAGCAAATCCACCCCACTTCAATCATCTGCATATGTAATACTACAAAAGTTGTATTCATGGTTTTGATGGAGAATCAATTGATGTGATTTGATTGACTTGAGAAGGCACTCCCTGACACCGGGCCTGCTGTCCTGGTGCCACATCTACCTGGAGGATTCTCTGTCTGACTAAGGAACTTCATACCACAAGGCCCTTCATCATGCTGTAGCACTTCTAGTAAGTTCCAAAAGCCATCCTTCAGGACATGAATTCTGAAGACAACACATAAAACTTGTGGGCTCAAACAAAGGACCTTGGCCATGAAGACAAGATCTTCATCATGGTGATGAAATCCAGGTACAGAGGCTATTTAACTGCCAACAGTATACCAACACCCCTCATGCAAGTCATGACTTGGAGGATGTAACTGGAGCAAGGGAAGAACTCAGTGGTATGCTAGAGTAAGTGGTACTTGCAGGCCAACCATTTAGTAATAGTTTTGGTATATCTGGTATAGTTTCTTTGAAATTCTACAGGAGCTTTTTGGGCAACAAAGCAAAGATGATCCACACACTTCATTTCTAGCTCCTTCTTCAATAACTTATGTGTCTCCTTTGTCAACCTTAACAATGTTCTTCATGGAAAAAAAAAGCAGAAGACAACAATAGCACCTATGACCTCCTTGGTGTTTCCTATATGCCACGACTCACTGTATGCGATTCACAGGTGTTAGTTAACTCACACAGCTCTCACGGGGACCCTGAGAAGCATATCCGCATCCAGCCTGACAGCTGGGAAGGGGAGGTCCAGGAGGGGTAAATTCAAGCACTACACCTCTAAAACTGTAAGTTAACTATATGACATTAGGGTTTTGAGTAGAGTCATGACAATATTCACTTGGGTATTCATGGAAATGATTCAGGGGAAAGCAAGATGTAGCAATACAGGATGTAGCAAGAAAAGGGAGGAATTTCTTAAATAAATAGTGCAGTGTCCGGGGAGAAGGTAGTTTCGAACTGAGAATAGATGAATTTATGTTCAATGTGTGCTGTATGTATGTGTGGAACTATCTTGTGGGTTCTATTAATTTGTACCACTGTGTTAATAAAAAATATTAACTACAGAAAATAAAATTTAAAAAAAGCAAATAATCTGTCATTTCACCATCCAGAAATAAATCAGTTATTATAGAAATTATTATTTCTCATATTTTAATGAATTAAATCCTTTTATTTTTATATGCCTACCTTCAGTTTTTAAAACTCCAAACTAGAATTGTGGTAATTATCATTTGATGTCATACCTCTTTTTAAATAAATTATGTTTGACAGTGAGATTCTGTGATATGACTTTTAAAAGGATTTCAAAGTTTAAGATTTTGGATGATGTTAACTGTTTTTAAGATTATGATGAATGTACATTTGCTTTTCAAATTTGGATTTTTATATTATAAAAAGAGAGGTGCTGGTTCAAGGATGTGCTTAAACTGTAGAGTGCTTGCCTAAGATACCTGAGGCCATGAGTTCCTGGTATCACATAGACATGACTAGGCCTCACTCTAAACCAATGTGAAAAAAAATTGGAAGAAAACAGGAATGTAAAGAGAGCCTTCTATGTAATGACTCCCGTGTAAGTAGCTCAGAGTTCAGTGGACAGTCAATTGCCTCTGGCCTCATGGGACTTCCAACCAAATTATAGACAAGGACACAGAAATAAAAATCACAGAATGGTGTACTAAGACTTCTATAGTAAGAAAGGCATCCTCCTACCTCTGCTAAGTCCTGCCCCAGCTTTATCTGTGGGAATTGAGCTGTTCTGTCTCTATGATCAGCCTGGGACTTGTGCTCTGGACATATTCCTACATTCCCTTGTTCTGGACTATGTGTTTTCTTTTCTCCTGAATCATTCCTACAAGCACCCAAGAGTGTTTCTTATCTTCTACTTAACACCTAGGTTGGAGAATGGGGAGGTAGCTCAATGGGTAAAAGCCCTTGGCACACAACTGTGAGAACCGGAGGCAGGCCCTCAGCATGCCTGTAGGTGCTAAGCAGGATGGTTCTCCTATATAACTCAATCATGTGAGAGGCAGAGGAAGAACCACCCTTGAAAGGTTTGCTGTCTAGACTAGCTGAATTGATGACTTGAGACCTTGCCTCAATACATAAGAAAGACTGAGGAAGACTCTTGTATCAACAACCTCTGGTCTTCACATTCATATGCATACATATGTATAGCTATCTACCAACATGCAAAGCACATAAACATATTAAAAAACAAAAACCCTAAGCAGCATCTCTTGATGTTAAGCCCCAGCCCCTATTCTACCATGTCTGCATCTTATTTCCATGGAAACTCTCAGCCTTCTTATCTTCCTCTCCTGTACCTTTCAGGTCAGGCTCATGTCTTCCTGCTTCACTGAAATGCTGCTTATCAGATCCACCAGCAGCCAACATCCCAGCCACACCAGGACCACTCTGTCCACCGTACCTCAGGCAGCATATAGCACAGCAACACCCCCTATTCTTGAAAGTTCCTGAATCCTGAATCCACAGGTCTTTTGCCCAGGCCATACGTTCCTGCCTGTCTCACTGGCTAGTCCTTTCAATTTTCTTTGGAGCTACTGTTTCTAGCTGGCAGAGTGCCTAAAACTCAAGCCTTGGCATCTTTCTCAATTTACACTCTACCCCCCCATGAGACATACCACCTGGTCCTCATGATTTTTATCATTTCTCAAACTCCACTTTCAAATTTGCCTCTCTCTGTTGAGATCTAAACCTGCATGTTTCCATGCCATTTCTTGACGTGGGTGCTGACTAGATAATTAAACTTCCGGTGCTCACTGTGGAAGACATGACTCCCCCCACCCCACGAACACCTCCTGCCATGCAGACCTAGTCTTTGTCTTCCTCAGATATGGATCCATACTACTAAGACTCAGGTTAAAAGGAAACAAACAAAAACCCCAGCCATCCTTGGAGACTCTGTCCCCTCTCCACTAGCACCGTCACCAGCACTTCCTACCAAGACTCAGTATGAATCCTGTGATGCCCAACTGGGTCAGAACTGTGACAGCCTCAGCTCTAGTGACTGTCCCCTGTGGCTGCAAACATTTCGAATTGGTTCCTGTGCTCAGCATTCATTCTTCACTCCATAGGAAGGTTAACTTTTATCTTTTTTTTTTTTTTTTTTTAAGTATGATGCTATTCCATCTAGTCCACATTTAAGACTCCAGTGGCTTCCCAGTGCAATTACAAAAGACTGCACCACAATCTCTAAGGCCCTTGTGCACTGTGCCTGTCTGTCCTAGCTGCATGGCTGTCTTGTTTCATTCCTGTTACAGGGCCACTGTGCTTGCCATTCTTCTCTCAGAATGGCCCACCTGACCATTGTGGCTGCTTCCCAGTTCACTTCCTGGGTTCCCCCTCCCACAGTGCTCCTCTCCCTCTATCTCATTCTCTCCGTGAAGTGCCGGAGCTAGAACCTATGGACTCACATATGTTAGGCAAGCACTCTGTATCTATAGTAAATGTCTCTTATGTTAACCACTGTTCACACTGACTCTTAGCTGTTTGATAAACATCAAATTATCAAAGCATTTGAATAAAGTATTATACATCTACTGTAAATTTTTAGATAAAATAAAGACAATCTTATGAGAAATTATGCATAGATAAGAACAATAAAAGAACATTTTAGTAAGAATCATGGATGACATAAAAGTTCTTTGTTGTCCATTAGTTGTAATTCAGGTAAAACAAATTAGATATAATTCATTGTGTTAACAATCACCTGTTGCTGACAAAACTTGTCCTCCCCTAAATTGAGAGGGTTTATATTACTCTAAACTAGAGACATGGGCAAGACCAAGTAATCTTGCTGGGGAAGAAAGCAAGAATCGGTGTTTTGTTCTAACAATGCAGATGAATTCAACCTAATAAAACTTACTTTTTGTTTGTTTGTGTTTGAGACAGGGTTTCTCTGTGTAGCCCCGCCTATACAGGAACTCTGTGAATGAGGATGGCCTTCAAGTCAGAGATCTGCCTGCTTCTGCCTCCCAAGTAGTGGGATTAATGGGGTACACTACCACTGCCTGGCACATAATAATCAACATGCACATGGCTACCAGGAAGGATGTTAACAGAGTTAAAGTAATGTAGTTCCTTACATTTATCTGCAGATGCCAAAGGCTATGTACAGAGCTGAAAATGTCAAGTTGTCTGCATGTATGTATGTGCAATGCAGTGGGACATTTATGTTTGGCATGTAACAATTGGCCAGCCCACACATTTGTCTTTAGTTACTTTGGCTCATGAGAGTAACTAAACACAGAGACCAGCTTGGCTCTTTTCTACATGTCTTCCTCGTCAGTACCCAAGAAACCCTTTCTCTGGCTGCTAAAAAAACCAAGGCTTCCAGCATCCACAAAGCTGGTTGCTGGGCACCAGAGCGTCTATTTGTAGGGGAAAAAGTACTTTCTAGGTGAATCATATTTCTCAAACTCAAAAAAGGCAGCTTCTGAATTCAGTGTTCCATGCTTTTGGAGACACATGCAGGCCAGTATAGCATGCATCATTTGCCGTCATCCAATACTGCCCTGACTGACAGTTTGAGGAAAGATATTTTTCCAAGATAAAAATAAATGTCTAAATAAGATATATTAAGATAATTTCCAAATAACTCAAGCTTTAAAATAATAAAACTTATACCTCATTTAAAGGCTGACTTAAACCAAGGCGCGCGCACACACACACACACACACACACACACACACACACACACACACACACACGTCTTCACAAGACAAATCTCCCGGTCCCCTCCGGTGTCATCAGGCACTGTCTCTACATTCCTCACACTGATCTCTGATTCATCAAACCCAGACCCTACTGAGACCAGAGCCTCTGTTCTTTATTTAAAAAGGCGGGTAACAGTAAGGATTATAAGTATGGGTATTTTTAAAAAAACAGACAAACAAATCTAAACAGGAGTCAAAGTATTTGTACCTAGGTATCTGTACAGCAGAAAATCAACTAGAATGCCACATCTCTCCTTGTTATCAACACCACGACCAAAAGAATCTTGGGGGAGACAGGATTTATTTCAGCTCACAGCTCTCAGACCACACTCTATCCTGACCAAGGTAAGTCAGGACAGGAACTGAAGCAGAGGCCATGGAGAAATGCTGCTTACTGGCTTGCTCTCCAAGGCCTGCTTAATCCGCTTTGTTATAGGGCCTAGGACCACCTCCAAAGAGCCGGGCTTTCCCATATCACTCATTAATCAAGAAAATGCTCCACAAAAGCTGGCCTATGTCATATTAACAAAAATTCTAACCAGGACATCCAACAAAACAACGTAATAGGGCGCTAATGAGTCGCGTAGGCAATGACGTCACATACTGTGTTCACAGATGTTGGGCCGGGTTTCCATCTCCCAGCTTTCTTCTCTCCAGGGGTAACACATGAAGTCTGTTCCTGCCTACTCCCGAGGGCTACCATACTGAGTCCATGCATTAGCACAGCAGCTACCACGATAGTGAATATTACACAGCACCAAGAGAAAGTTCAAGACAAACTGAATGTCTCGTTTCTATTTAGACATCAGCATCTGCACCAAATATTTCCTTTTAAAGGCAGACAGCTCCAGGAGATGAACCCGCAGGACGAAGCTTAGATTCCGTCTTACTGCTGGTGTTCCTGTCTGCAGATGGTCTTTAAGTGCAAATTCAACAGAGAGAACATTTTTCTCTATACTGTGAGAAAGTCATACATTCTAAAGAAGCTGAGAAACACTCTGGTTCCACAGTGTCATTTCGGAAAAAAAAAAAAAAAAAAGACTTCCATATACTCGCCATTGGATTGCATGTGGGGACTTTTTGTAAAGTGATACGTGGCTGTCTGTCCAGCTAGGAATCAGGAAGTCAGAGGTATGCTTTGTAACTATATGCCTGATAGCTATGTCTCCCTGTCATTCATGTTCCTTAAAACATCTGACATTAGTCTTTGCCATGACCAGTACCAGGTTTGCTGAGTTAAAAAACATGTAAAAGTTAAGATTGTGTAAGGGTAAGAACCAATTTATCTTAAAATGATATACAAATCTAGAGAAAATAATGTCAAGGATGGGCTAACTGAATCTTTCACAGCTACATATTATTCTTAAATAAAATAACTGAAAAAGCTACTTGCGTCTGGTCTGGAACTTGAAAATATTTTCATTATCATTTTATGTATGTGGATGAATTACATATTCATTCTCTTCTGCTCTTCTAGGAAGAAATAACATGCATGCAAGAGTAGATTCTGCCATTTCACCAGCTTCAAAGACCATTTAAACTTTTTTCAATACCCACATCCTTAAATTAGAACTTTGAGTGTTTACTTCTAAGATATTTGCCTGCCATTTCGGTCTTCCTCTGTTCTTCAGTGGAAATAACATAAATTAAACAAAAAAATCTGCATTAAATCAAAACTGAGTTTGGAAGCTTTCATAAAAACCATAATAAATCATATCGTAAATTATTACTCTGTTTAACTTCTCGCTTTTGCCACACCATTTGGCACTTTTAACAAGCCAGAATTTTGAATCAATAGCAAAGCCTTGTCTTGATGGATGTATGAACACCAGTGAGCAGCAGCACCAGGGACAAGGTTCCACTTAGCAGAAAACACCAGCCTCGCTAGTGTCCTTAGAGAGATGGAAATCTGGGTAGAGAATCTTAACAGGCTGGTAAAATATGGAGTTCTGTGTTGCCCTCTCACAAAGTGCAATATGACCACAAATCAAAAACGGGTTCTGAAAATAAGTGTTGATTATGAAGCCTTTATGAAGCCAATTCTGAAGTTGTCACTTAGAGGGAATTTCCCCCATGTGAAATCACAATGCCTTCCACGCCATTTCTTCGGGGAAAGCAAACACTCAAGAATGAGAAAATTAAAAATCGCATTTTGCTTTGAAATATAAAAATAAATATATCTCCGAGGAATGAGGGAAAAAATCAAGTACATTTAAATCATTTTATTGCACTGGAAGCTGCCAATTCGCCTGTGAGTTGTTTCACTGCGGATGAAAAGAAATCAAAACACAGGACAGATGTTGAACAAACCGCATTTAAGTTCTGTCGCACACTGGCTTTTTCCAAGTGATTTTGGCTCCTCTATTAAATAAGGTGCATTTTGCTTGATTTTGAGAAGGGAAACATCAGGAAATATTTAAAGGCCAATTGCTGCCAATTAACTTTGATCAGTAAAAGTTCTATTTGAATCTTTGAGATTCTTCTCCTGTCTGAAATAACATACATTTACAAAATCCAGCAAAGCAATGACTTGATGATTAACGCCTGTTGGCGGCCCTGCCACAAGCTTGCTTAGCAGTGAGAGTTAAATAAACAACTGTCCTGTGAAGGAGGCAGGCAGCCCGGTTTATGGTCATGTTTGTCATGATGGAGATAGGTGAGAACAATGCCCTTCTTTGTTAGGAAGGCAACTAACTACAATCCTGTCTGTCGCTGTCATTCACAGTCAGCCAGACAGCTCAGAGACATTTCCCCCAATAAAATGAGCTGCAGTTAAGACATGAGAAGTCCTAGCAGTCCAAACAGCAAAGGCTTGATGCAAACAATCTCCAAACAATCAGACTGGACAGAAAAGCACAGGAAGAGATTGGTAGGGATAGTACAGATGGTTGCATAACACCTGCCAGTGTTTAAAGACACACATCTCAATGGTGCATATGAAACCAAGACTTATAAAGCTTCTGAGAGTCATGCTTGATACTTAGAAATCTTGTCATCAAATTTTAATAATGTAGGGTCTGACTTTAAATAGCATGAAGAGGAAGCCTCTTGCCCTATAAGTACTTTGTCTCAATATTCCAATTATATGTTTTAAAAGAGCAATATCCAATCGTTCCTTTATAACCAATCACTTACTTTCAGATATGTTCTGAAACAATTACAACTTACTTCTAGGTCATTGAAAAATAGATGTGTGTCTGCCAAGTTGAAAATCATCTCTTCCATCCGTAGTCCCAGGGAAACAGAAGTAGGTGGATCCTAAAAGGAGAATTTTACAGGTCAGGAATTTGTGTGGTCATTTCATTTTCACAGGGAGGCAAAGACTAGAAAAGTGGAGAACACATGCCATTGGAGGAGAGCCAGAAGTCAGCTCAGCCACGTTGTGAATCGTTTATTCCATGTGGAGGCTTCAAGGACTTCCTATAGGAAAGGTGCTTCAAGTATGTTTGTTACTAAGCACCATAAAGAAATGGCTTGCACTCAAGTGTCGGGGTCTTAGACATATGAAGTAGAGGGAATCTATGCCATGATCCATAAAGAATATCTGCGCTTACTATCCAATATCAGAAAATATAGTCTAGACTATGTTTAGAGAGGCAACGAGTAGAAATCTTACTCTAGGTGATAGGTACTCTCATGTTTTCGTGTAATCAAACAGCCTACCAGATTCCCGTCTACTCAACAAAGGGAGTGGTGACTGAGCTGACCGCTTGGTACCATGATCAGTCTAGGCTGATGCTGTGACATCTCCAGGCACCACATAGCCAGGACCATACAGAAGGAAGCACTAAGCCAAGAGGATCCAGTAACTGCTTTATAATGCTTCAAGTCATGGCCAGTCCATCTGTCCTAACACCTCTGTCTTAATAACATCTACTGGCATTGATGAACTTGGGGGATATGGAGGTAGTATTATTCTTTATGATGATACTGCAGGTTTAATATGTGAAATTCCAGAACCAATATGCTCTCTGATTGTAATCATTTATGCTAAGTAGAAAAAAAAATCCTAGTTAGAAAATATTATAAGGAATACCTCATTAGGTTCTAAAGCTTTTATTGATGCCCCAATAATCACTCTGTGTATATATTTTTTTAGCTTTTTCCAAAGAATAATAATTTTTCATAGTAACATCATGTAATTATATTTTATTTTCACAATAAACATTTGGAATAAATATAGAATCTACCTAACAGGAGAATTGTAAATATACAAATTATTCTTTCAGGTGGGCCACCCATACAACAGGGGGTACCCTGTGTCTCATTATAGTCTTTGAGTCAAGAACCTAAAATCAAAGAAAACAGCATTCCTGTCTGTCACTACTGCCCAACATGGAGGACGCGCACTTCCTGTGCTGTTTACACATTCTGTTGCTGATCTCAAGACTTGCTCACAGCTTTGAACACAGTCCATGTGTTCAGTAAAGCATGTCCTGGAGAATCCATTAGAGGACTCAGCAACTGCTACTTTGGGAGCCTGTACTAAGCATAGAAGAGGAGCCTGTACTAGACTGACCAGCTAGGGCCTTCCTCTATTCTCCCACAGACTGGCAGAGCAACAATCACAATAAGAGTCTTGCCTCTCACTTTGCCACGATCGAGCCATCTTTATACACCTAGCAGAGAAGAGGAAGCTGGGATGGAAGTATGGGAGACTCTGCACTCCTCTTAGGAAAACCAGCTGAGCTCAGCACCTCTGATCAGCCCTGCCCTACTAGCACCACCCACTTCACTAGCTCCGCCCACATTGTTAGAGCCACCCAGAACCACCTACTTTCTACTTTTGTAGAGATGGAAAGGAAGAGGGTACGGAAATATGGAAGGATGGCATCCCCAGCCTCTCCATTGCTCTGCTAACTGACTGACAATGGAAAAGAGACAGAAGAGAAGTATAGTAGAGAGTTGGAGAAATGAAAGCAACTCCCACGCACTTCTTGTCAGGTCATTCCGACTGTTCATCTTCCTTACATCATCCTTGTTTAATGTCTCCTAATATCTAAGAAAGGTCTCATGTTGTACAAGGATGTAAATATAGTTTACAAATAAGTAAAGCAAACATATAACTAATTCATTTAAGTCTTGGTTTAGAGGAAACTGTGCACAAGGATTCTGTCAATAAATATCCTAGAAGAAACCAACACTAAATATCCAGAATAGAACTGATTAGCTAGCACAGTTCAAACAGCTGTTTCTAAAACAAAACATCAGACTACGGTGTACAGAGGCCCTAGAGCAGTGGTTCTCAACCCTCCTAATGCTACAACCCTTTAATACAGCTCCTCAGGGTGCAGTGACTCACAAATATAAAATTATTTTATTGCTACTTTATAACTTCATTTTCATTGCTACTACATAACATGTAATTTTGCTACTGTTACAAATCATATTGTAAACATCTCATATATGACCCTAAGAAACGGTCATTTGATATCCAAAGGGGTTGAGACCTGCAGGTTGAGAACCACAGCACTAGTTGTTCAGGCCAATGAAAACACCCTGTCTTGCTACAGAGCCCTGCCAGCAAATCTTTTTATGTGGCGAGAGTAGAGACTTACCATATCTATTTAATTGCCAACCATGAAATATATATACCTCACAGTACTGCTGCCGTTAAAAAGCCTTATTTTTTTCTGATATGGTTGCTTATTTTCATGGACATCAAAAGAATTACTCTATTGCTTGTTAACATGTAGTACACATTAACTTTTCTTCATAAATTATAGAAACAGCTTGCTTGTTATTAATATCTTTCCTTCATGGCTTTTATACCTGCCACTTTATGGTATTGTTTCAGAAACATTTCCCACATCAAAAATATACTTTGGCAGTTAGAAAACAGAGAGAAATCTAGACTAGGAAGAAGGTTTGTGGAGAATAATATTCTTGGACATCTTTTAAGGAAGTTAAAGAAACAAACAAAACCATGATCTAGTTCTCTCCTCTCCCCTCCCCTGTCCTTCTCTCTCCTCTCTTCTATCCCCCTCCCCATCTCTCTCCCGAATCTAGACCCTCCTCAGCTGTTACAGAAATAAAAAAAAAAAAAAATGAAATACAAATTTGACAAAATATACCATTTCTTGCTACCTGAAGCATCCTCTGTTGTTTTCCAAGCTTACTCTACAGTTTACAAACTAAAGCCCTAGGAAGTCCCTCCTCCTTGACATCCAGACATTCTTCAGAACTAGATTTATGCATGGAAACTGACCTATCAGGTGCAAAGACACTCACACTGTTTCACCCAAGGGAGACTAGCAAGTGGGAAAACAGACAGCTTGCCTGGATTTGCCAATACAATTTGAGCAGTCAATATTATATCAGGACAGATTTTATTTTTCTATCATAATAAATGTTATTTTAATACCTTTATATCTTTTTTAAAAAACATGCCTGATGTAAATTAAATGTGAAGAGAGCTAATCCTGGACCATTAATAAATTAGTCTTAGCTGGATGGCTTATTTTGGAAAATTCAGAAGAAGAAACAAAACAAAACAAACAAACTCTCCACATTCTTGGACCAAAAGTGAGACATGGAAATCACCATGTCTTTGGCTTAATTTCACTTTTCTTGAAATATGCACTTCTCTTGCAATAACAGATTCCAGTGCTGCAGTTATGAAAAATTCAGAGCTTTGCCCTCTCTTCAAAAATAATATCTCATTTTAAGAAAGGCTCATTACCAAATGTTTCCACTGTCCCTCAGGGGCATTCGCCACTCTTCTTGGCATTTCTAAAGCACTGCTTTCCCTCTTACCACTTGTAAAAAAATTTGAGCTTTGTCCCTTCCTTGTAAGAAGTAAAAAGTACCATCTCATTGTAATAAGAACTCGTTACTAAATGGTTCCCTTATTTAGCTTCTGAGGTATTCACCAGTGCTGTCTACTCCCGCCTTGACATTTCTCCCCTCCTGGTGTCAAGGTCACCATTGGTCTTTTCTGTGCATCCATTTAGAATCTGATTATCTGTCATTTGGTTAGAATCTGATCATCTATCAATCATTTGGTACTCATCCTTGGGCTTCATTTACTCTACAGTCAATTCAGGCTGCCATGAGACCCAAAGAGCCTCCTGGCTCCAACCATATCAGACTTGAGATAGTGACTATAGAATCACAGATTTATCAGCTATTGTTCCCCTGCCTGTAAAGCACCTGAAGCTCAATGTGTGTCGTCAGTTTCATCGTATTTCCCCATGCCTAATGTATCCCCCTTCTTTCCAAGAGTAGTATCTTACCAACCTCAAACTGTGGCATTTTAATAAACATCACTCCATCCCTAAAACAGCCAATCACAGCATTGTGATGCAATGTTTCAACCTGGAATTTCCATTTTCCCTACCTTCTTCCACATCTTTACATTGTGGTTTTGCTTCAGCCATGGGTCTTTTCATTGTATCCATCACTGGGATCTATCTCGTAAGCTAGCTCTCTCCCACTTTTTAAAAACAAATATCCAAACATTATGTCCTAAACAAAAGACCCATAAATGTCTTATTTTTGTTTACTTCTTCAGTGTGTGCCTTGTTTTTGGTTTGTCACAAAATACTTTCTTCAAAAGACAGGTAGTTAGAAGTCTGGTACCTACTATATTATGGCTGTATTTATTTGTTATAATAGATACAGTTAATTTGTTCTATAAATATACCTACATCAATTCAAATGGATATAAATCAAATACATAAATATGTATGAATTTGAGGATATTGTATGTTTAGATATATTTAATTATTGCATAATAACAAAGCAAGTGGTTCTGATGAAAATTCTCACCATATGTCTGAGGCAATCCACAAACTAAGGGTCAAATAGAATAGCCTGGACTTAGGGGAAAGACTCCTCAAGTTCACAGCTGACATTACACTCAATGGTTAAGGTCTAGAAATGTTCTAGGATCAGCAATAAGGCAGGGACACTGCTTTTGCCACATTCCCTTAATGCAGTACTGGAAGGCCTGAGCAAAGCAATTATACAAAAAAACAAATGAAAGATCTGTTTGCAGTGACTTACTTGGAGAGTAGCCCAAATAGCCTGAAAAATGCTAGAAATAATACATTCAGGATAGTTTCAAGATTCACATTAACATGAAAATTAATTGTGTTTCCATACACTAATGGTCAGTCAGGGACAGAAATTAAGAAAATTATTTCATTTACAATAACAACTATAAAAGTCAAGAAGTAACTATGAAGAAACCAAGAAGAAGAAGAAAAAACAACACTATTAAAGTGTAGACTGAAAATAAAAAAAATCTACCTAAAAATAATAAAAAAACATAGAAAATAATTCTATATTCATAGATATACGATACAACATCAAGATGTTAATACACGGTGACTTATAGATTTAGTCTACTTCCTAGCAATCATTATTTTTGTATAAATATAAAAGAAACCATTCTAAAGTTTCCAAGAACCCTCAAGGGAACTTAAGTAGTCAAAAACAAGTTTGAAAAAAACCCAACAGAATCAGCAGTCTTACACTGTTAAATTCAAAATATAAGTCCACAGTAAACAAAGCAATGTGTTTTCCAAAGAAATAGACTTTTGTATTAGTGGAACAGAAAAGACCAGAAATAAATCTTTGTCCACATAGCTAAATTATTTGTGGCAGTGGTGTTAAGTCCTTTCAATAGTCTCCACTACATCTGGATAGCCAGATGTAAGAGAATGAAGTTGGGTCATTACCTTAACACATACAGACATTAACTCACAATAAATCAAAGACCTAAACTGTAAGTCATTTGGAAGAAAGCCTTCAAGTCCTTGGATATGGCAACACTTTCTTGATGTGACACCAAACATGCAACAAAAGAAAAGAGAGATTTGCCATCCTTAAAATTAGAACCGTGTGTGTGTGTGTGTGTGTGTATGTGTGTGTTTGTTCAAGGGCACAGCCAACTGAATTAAAAGGCAACCCAGAAAATGAGAAAAATAGAGAGTTCTTCTTACACCAGGTAATAGGTTAGTGCCCATGATGCCTGGAAAATGGCTTCAATTTTAAGAATTACAACAGCCACAATGTGGGACAGTCTTGATTTTCCTTTGCTCATGACACTTTGGATTGAAAAGACTTTTTAAAATCTTTAATCACACTTAAATCATTTAACAAAGGTTTTAAAACCCTCCTGAAAAAGTACATGCTGGGACTTGGGTAATCTGTCCCCAGAGTGAGAGGTGTAGCATAGCACAGGAGTCAAGTCTCTGCTCTGCCTTTGTTTACTTGGCTTGCTTCACTGTATATTCCAGTTCTTCCTTGGAAGCAAGAATCCTATGTCTGTAACTCAAGCCATGGGGTCTCATCTCACTCGTTTATGATGCTATAGTCACACTGCAGAGGCGACATTGCAGAGGATCAACCTTAGTGTACTTCAGGAATCACAGTAACACTAGCGTGTCTCACTAGGACCATTGATATTTTTGCTTTTGATTGTGGGACTCCTAAAGATCCCAAGTGCCCACTCCCCCCAATATCCACAATTCCAGAGTCATCATTTGACCTCTATTACTAGACATTTCACACTATGCCGGTATTCATGGCTTCTAGGAAGTACTTCTCATGGCTAACCCAGGGACACAGGACGCCTCTTTGCTATTGTTAGTTCTGGCATATTCTGCAGCTTCACTATTAGGTATATGGTAACACTGGTTTCATTTTACTCCAATAGCAAGCTATTGAAGCTTTATTCATCCTTTAGCAATAGTCAGCCTTATAAGAAATTTTTGGGGGGTAAATAGTGTGGTTATGTGCTTCTAACTGTACAGGCCATTAGTATCTCAGACTAGGATAGTACAATAGATACATTAGTATCTCAGACTAGAACAGTACAAGAGATACATTAGTATCTCAGACTAGGACAGTACAAGAGATACATTAGTATCTCAGACTAGGACAGTACAAGAGATACATTAGTATCTCAGACTAGGATAGTGGCCTGGGGAGGTGTGTGTTCTGGTACCACAGTAGCTACAGTTTTGTCTATGTCCATGAGCAGGCCACTTATATGCAGTCCACTTTTCTGATTTACTTCATGGATGTTTTAATGACTACTAACCACTGATGAGCTACTCTATGACACAGGCTGAAACACTGAGCACATCCACTATTTCTGCTCAGACAAATTCTTTCACTGGAGTTTAAAGTTTATGTAGTTCCTAACAAGGTATTCGCAAAGATATCACATAGGAGTAAAACCTGCAGCTCTAGGGTAGAAAGGACAATAGGCTCATTGTTCTGTGGGACTTACTTGACTCTGATGATGAACATCAAGTCCCTGCTCCCATCTTGGCTCATTCATACTGAAAATGGCCGCAGTTACATCCTTACTGAAATTCTAGTGTTTTCACATAGTATTTGAACTTAACTACTGTGTAAATAAACACTGTTTGGAGATGCTAGTTCATCATCCCCAATTATCTTGCCTTATCAGCAAGTTATACTAATTTATGTTACAGCTGTTACGATTAGCTTTCACACTCCAAGGGAGAGACCAGCAGGAGCTCTTTAATTTACTGACTGAACAGCTGAGCAACGATGTCATGAAGTTGCTTGGCCACTCTATGTGGGAATGATCAGAAAACAGACTTCGGTGCTTTTGAAAGAAATGGCAAAGCAGCCACATGCTTGTACATGACTTTTCCTATACAATGGCAGCTTCATCTCTGTGACAATGTAATTCCTTTGTACCCGAGGACTACTCAGAGCCAGCTTGACCATGCTGCTTGATCACAGTTCCCAGGACCCAACACTGCTGAGGGCTCACTCCCTTCCTTGTTTTCTTTGCTGCTTGTCTTTGATCAGTTTGAGTTCTCACTTCTGGAGCTTCCTGCATACCCAGAGCAGTGAAAGGACTGTCATCAAGCACATTGCAGCAATTAATGCACAAAAGGCCAGCGCAGTCTCAGCCTCATCCATGAATGTCCCACCTACTGCTGGAGATGGAAGGGGCTGCACATGGGACACCATGGTCACAAACTGCCAGAGCAAGAACGTGGAGCACTCCTCACCAGCTAGCTTCAGGCCATACTATACTCTATTTTTAGTGGTAAACACCACCCCCCTATAAACCCAAGGCCACCTCAGAAATTTGTTTTTATTAATTTTCTCAAAGGGGGACAAAAACAACTCTTGGCTCAGTGCTTGCTTCCCCTCAAGACTCAACAGAAGTTGAAACTTGAAGGAAATTCCATCTTTTACAAATGACTTTCACAAATGGGATACTGAACCTTTTCTGTATATAGAAGACAAACATCCTTTCTCCTTTGTCTACACAGCTTTAATCTGGACATTTCTCTAGCAACCGCCACAACTTTGTGCGGAACAGCATTTTAAAAGGTACACCCTGAGCTATTTAGGTTTGACTGAATAAAGGCCAAACATCACAGTAGATTCATGAAGTCCAAAAGTCATTTCAGTTTTATTATAAAAAATCTTTATTATAAGAAATTTATTATCTTTAGATAGAAATGTCGGTGAAGAGTTTTCATTGCTTGGGGAGCCTGAAAAATTCTTCCAGTTCTGATGAACTTCTGACTTATAAGCCATGGTTAATTAAAAATCAGAATAACTTACCAAATAAATCACAAGTTGACTATATAAAATAAAAACAAACAAAAAACCCTCCTGAATTTTGATCTTTACACTGTTATCATGTTCCCATTTTCAATGCATAGGTATGTTTAAAATATATGCTATTGCTTAGCTCATTTCCATGCATATATCCTACTATTCCTTCAAAATCGAGGCTACACCAATCCCCAGCAATCACTCTGCTGCTTTGGAGGGCAAATTAAAATATATCTAAAGCATATCACATTCTTTAAGTTGCTATTTATTCATCTTAAACCTAAGATGAAAAGAACTTCTACAAAACAGCTCAACTTTTACAGAAATTACAAGCAGGTGCTCTGGATATGGTACTTATATTTTGAATTCGTGCGCGTGCACCCAGGGCTGTGAAGTGCTGTCTGCACTGGTTCTATGTGGACAGCAAAGCCTGGCAGGCAGCAATCACTGCTGACTGGTGAGCACGAGCCGGTTTACAAGGGTTTGTCAGCAAAATGTGAAAACCATGCTCAAACCAAGCACAGGTCTTTAGGGGAATATCAATCAA
This sequence comes from Arvicanthis niloticus, assembly GCF_011762505.2. Taxonomy (NCBI): domain Eukaryota; kingdom Metazoa; phylum Chordata; class Mammalia; order Rodentia; family Muridae; genus Arvicanthis; species Arvicanthis niloticus. The sequence continues at coordinate 31,927,195 of NC_133433.1, read as the reverse complement.
ATGAAAGAAAAAAAAATATTTGTTTAAGCCCCTTAAACAATACCTTATTTAGAGTGCTAATACTACAGACCAAAACAGAGCCTGGCTGTCATTTAAAAATTCCCGCTATTCAGGAGCTTTTGTATTGAGAGGAGAAGAGGCCGAAAACCAGGAGTGGGCACTCTGAGTACTGAAGTGGTTTATTTTTAAAGCTCTGTGCTAGCTGTTTACTGGATGAAGTTTGGTGGTATGCTTTGTAAATTTCACTTATCTGAGAAGAAAAAATATTGTGAGATGTTATTTATTTTACAAAACATGGTACAAAGGTTCCTCAAGTGGTATGTTCTACTTCTAAGTCCCAAGTCTCCCCTGAAGTCTCTCTTCCTACCTGATAGGCACCCAGGGGAGGATGGCTCTGCATGGGGTAGGAAGGCCCTCTCACTGGGTAGCTGGGGTGAAATGCTATGTTTGGAGGATTGGATGCAGTTCTATTGTCAATTAGGAAATAATCCGTGAGAGCCTGCACACTTTCGAGAAGCAGATCATGGTTGAATTATGGCCTGATTGAGCCTGACACAGAAAATCCAACGGTGTTAAGCAGGTCATTTTACCTGACCCTAGCCTGTGGTCATTTTTTCCTTACTTAAGAGATGCCCTTTCAACATCAAGGAAATAATACCCTAGTAGAGAATTAAGAGAAAGACATTTGCCATTGTAAAGATTAATTTCAATTGTGGAGAAAACCCAATGAAGCCCAAGCATGGGACAATTGCCAAGACAATGGTATAAAAAGGAAGAAAAGGAAGAACAGTAGTGTGCACCCAGCCAACTGGCCTCCACACTCGGGGCCCACAGATGCCAAGGGCAAGACCCACAGCTAAGTCCAATCAAAGGGCCTATCAAGATCTCATTCGTGACCACTCTCCTATCTCTCTTTCTCCTTTCTAGTGTTACAGCCACTCTTCAGACCTCATTCCTGCCTACGATAAGCACGATAAGCACTGCACGGTGATCTCTGCTATTAGATTAGTCTCAGCTGTACAACTCCATTGTGTCAGTACAGTGTGTGACAGTTCTCATGGCATCCCCATCCTCACGGCGTAAGAAGGTCACACTAAATTCTGCCCACAACTCTCTTTTGAGGGTTGGGCCAATTTGAAGATTGTGTTTTATTCCTAGTGTTGTCTAGTAATGGACGTATTTCCTTGGGTGAGTAATGTAACTCCCCCCCCCCACTAAATTTCTTCATTGAAAAAGTCTGAGACAGCAGCATAAGCCTTAGAAGTTGGATGAAGCTTGATGAAGCTTCACCAGCCTTATTACCACATCGACACATTTTCTACCATTCATTTTCTCCAAGGATGATCCTCTATGCTTTATAGATACGGGGGGTTTCATATATATTCTTGTTCTAACAAAATATACAGGACCACTCATCACATGCACTGGGCCCCAAAACAATAAATAACAGGTTTCTGACAGGCAGTGCTATCAGCACGTTTTTTTCAGATGCTTTGCATTGTTTTCCAGCAACATCTGGGATTGCTTTCACTTTTTAGATGGGGTCATCAAAGAGGCAGAAGTGTCTGGGATCCAAGGTGTTTTCTTCAAAGCCTCGGAGAAAGGGAGATGGCTGGTGATGGCAGGCCGAGCAATGGTGGAAGCTCCTGTGACTCTACTCCTTAGCTGCTTTCCAATTGGCAGTGGTAAGCAAGCAAAGCAAGGCTGTACTGCTGAGGGCAGCCAGTTACTGAAGCTCTGAGCTAAGAGGAAGTTGATGGTAAATAAAGAGAAAGGAGTGGCATTGGGACAAGGGTGGGACAAAGGGAGAGGAGGCTCTTTAAGTTGAACATGGCTTTGATGCTCAAGAAGTTGATATTTTCATTTAGGTTTGTTTTTGTTGTTGTTTGTTTTGTTGTTGTTGTTTTGTTCATTTGTTTTTTGGCTGCCCTGGAAGTAGATCTGTAGATCAGGCTGGCCTCCAACTCATAGAGATCCACCTGCCTCTGCCTCCTGACTGCTGTGGCATGTGCTATCACCACCCTGCTTGTTTTGAGGTTTTGTATTCTATGCCACCCCACAGCATCCGCAGGTTGTATTTAGAACCATATGATATCTTCTCATTTTGACCCAACTTAACATTAACATACAAAGAAGAAATCCTTTGGGATATCTGTCTCCTTCCGGGTCCCCAGATATAGGGTTGGTGCTCTTTGCTAGGGTGATTAGAGCCCCCGTGGAATGTGGAAATGATTTTGGGTTCACTCGCTGGTCAGAGTTGAGAACTATCGCTGTGACTACGATACGCTCACTAAGCTCATGGTCTGTTTCACTCTGTGCACAGGGAGAGATGTCATAGCAGAGCTGTGTGCTACTTCTAGTCCTGTCTACCATGCCTTCCCTCATTGTACAGCTCAGCTTTTCTCTCTATGGACTGATCGCCGACGAAAGGAATCCCAGAAATCTCTATACGCTGACCTTTGCAACACCAAACCTTTCTTAAACCAAGCCTGGAACATGTACTCGAGTGTACTGAATAATTGATGTATCATGGAGCTGGGATATGGCACAGTTGGTAGAGTTCTTGCTAAGCACATGGAGGCCTCTGTATACTTGGGTCTCCAGCACTGCCCAAACCTATGGTTCCACAACTTGTGAGGAGGAAGCAGAAGGATCAGAGGTTTAAGGTCATCTTTAATGTGTGAGGCAAGCCTGGGTTACATAAGACCATGTCTCAAATAGAAATGTTTAATTGTGTTTGCGCCATCACCTATTATGCCTGTTTGTTACAAGGCATCACATTCTCTCTAATGAATTTGCTGGCCTGAACGTCCCCCCAGCCTCCAAATTCAAATAGCTGATGCTTATGTGGCTTGATCTCCCATCCAGCCACAGGGCTGCTGTGGTCCCACATCCCAAAGGGATGAGGAAGAGGAATTAGAATGAACTCCAAGTTCAGAGGAGAGGATAAACCTTTCTCTGAAGGGGCAGAAAATCAATATTTTAGGCTTACATTTCCTGTGGCACAAATTCTTATTTCAATTTGAAAATACTTTACAAGATGAAATAAGCCTCTTGGCTTAAAGAAGCTTCATAAAGCAGGCTGTGGGGCATATGTGGCCTATGGAGTAGGGTCTGTCAGTCTCTGGTCTAAATGCTGAAAAACTGTGAGATGTGGAGATTGCATGAAATACAAATCTTGAAACTATAGAGCTGGCTTTCTTGGAACATGGCTGTGTTTATTTCTTTGTCATCATCAGCTGCTTGAACACTGTCAGGGAAGAGTGGGATAGTGATGCCATGATGTGGCTCTGCTCTAGTTCCAAAGTAGAGGCAACAATTGTGTCTAGATCGCCTTGGGAATTTAGCATTGTCTGTTAAACAAAGGAAGAGGAAGCAACTATCATCACTGGTCATCTGGAATACTCAGATGAAATGGTCTAGAAGAACTGCTTTTACCACTACCCCTCCCCCATACAGAAATGCTTACACCCACTAGAGAGGCTCAGGCAGCAGAAGGTCACAGTGACATTCGAGAGCCTCTTAGAACCTTGGCATGTCCTACCACAAACACTGAAAGCACGGCCGGAAGCTTGGCAGGTGGGGTGCCTTTCTTACTCTTGCTTTTTGCTATTAATGAGACATGGTGTAAATGTTGGAGCAATGCTGCAAGCCAGACATTAAGCTTGGTGGATGAGCAGTTGATTCGCAATCAGAATATGAACTTGAAACTGAGACAGATACACTTGAAATTAAATCTCCAATTTCTATCATACCATAAGACATGTCACATACTGCAATTCATGAGGTTGAAACCACTGCCACCATATTACTCACTGGCAATTTTGCTGGGAATCAAGAATTTTGTTGTCCCCTCCCACACCACACCAATACTTAAGACAAGGGATTTGCTGCTGCAGTTGTAGTTGACAATAAAGTCTCATCTATATTCGAATATATGTATTTATCATTTGATATAAACAATGTATAATATTCTGTTTTAAATATTTTGTGTGTGATCTCAAATCCTGTTGATTCATAACCTATAAATTAAGCTTGAGAACAAGCTAGGAAAAGGGTGACATGCCTGTAATCCCAGCACTTGGGAGGCAGAAGCAAGAAGATCAAGGTGTTTGAGGTATCTGTTGACTTCATAGGTAGTTTCAGGTCAGCCTGGGCTACATAAGACTGTCTCAAACAATAGTGACAGCAAAAACAAACTAACAAACAAAAAAAATATAATACAGCCTATTAGCCTGGGAAGAGAGCTTCATAGCATCACTGAGACAAAAACAGATTATCACAGATGAACACTGGACAGAGGTCAGGGACCCCTATAAAAGAATTGGGGGAATAAGGCCCTCAAGGTGATAGCAACCCCACAGGAAGACCAAAAGTGTCAACCAACTGTACCCCTGGGAGCTCCCAGAGACTAAGCCACCAAGCAAAAAGCATACACAGGCTGGTCCAACACTCCCTCCCCTCCCCGCCACCCCCCCCCCCCCCCAAGTCTCCACCCCAGCACATATGTAGCAAAGGCCTGTCTTATCTGGGCCTCAGTGAGAAAGGACACACCTAATCCTGCAGAGACTTGATGCACCAGGGTAGGGGGGAATAACAGGGAGAAGGAAAAGGGGAAAAGGGGATGGGCGAGGAAGGGAGGAACTCTGTGAGGCGGTACCTGGAGGGAGGGCAGCATTTGAGATGTAAATTGATTAATTAAAAAATAGACATTTAATAAAAGGAAAAACACAGTTTCTTACAAACATGAAAAGAGAGAGTAAGTATTGAGGGATCAGGGCACTTGCATAAAGATATTTGCAACATTTTCTCATGAGCAAGGACTCTGCTTGAGTCATCTACATGAGAGTAAGTTGAATACTGTTAAGTTTGGGGTTTATAATTCAATATTGAAAATTGGATTATATTGTCTGTTTTAAGGAGAACAATCTACTAAGGGGAGGGACCTAAATTTTCTTTAGTAAAATTTAAGAATTTTGATTTAGCTTGGAAACACTTTTTTAAAATGTATTAAACAAAAGTGGCTAGAATACAGATTTCTAGAATCCCCCCCTAAGGACAGACTCTGTGTTTCTGCTAAATAAGTGCTATTTCTTTCCTCTGCCTTGGTAGGCTGCACAGAGCACCCTCTTCTTGTCCCTACCACCTTTGTTACAAAACAACACTTCCATATAACACCCAGCATGGCTTCTTCCCACAGCTAGGATTACACAGGAGGTGGGATATTCCTGAACCTTTTGAAGGAGGTATATATTGCTATAACATGCTCTAGTTTTACATTTTATCTACCAGACCCTGTATCCCCTTACTAAATGGCCCACTCATTGAGCTGCCTAAGCTACTGTGACTAAGCTCCTTCTCAGGTATCTGGTTCCCATGGAGACAGAACAGCCACCACTTTGTCCAGCATTCATTTCTTTCTATGCATGTAGAGGAAGGCGGAGCCACATACTTTCCTGACAATGGCCAAGAACATAAGTAAATCTGCACTCCAAAGAGGCAGATTGCCACTAAGCTACCTTTAGACTGCGGGGGAACAAAAGGGATGCAAGCCATTCCAGTCTGCTTGGTTACTATCATTGTTTGGAAGAATTCTGAACAAAACTCATAGTCTTCAAGGAGTGATCACCTAATTTGAGAACAACTTCTAACCAATTCTAATATCCCCTAATGAGGGTAATATTAAGTAAGTTCACTTTCATAGTTCTGGCTGCCTCTCATTTCCTTAGCAATGAATATCCCTGAAAGTATCTCCAGCAAGGAGGCAACAGGTTGGTCACAGCATCCAGCACAGAGAAGAGGCTAGACACATGTTTAGGAGGAAATCAGACAAGGAGCTGAGGTGCTTCTAGATCTAAGCTTCACAGTATTAATGTTAAAGCCGGTACCCCCAGCTCTGGCCACTTCTCCAAAGAACACTGGGTTTACCTGCCAGCTGCCTTCTTGCTTGTCTAATAAGAAAGTGTGTCATAACTATCCAAGATTTCTTAACAGCCATATCCCAGGTTTTCCTGATAATCAGTTTATCCTATATGGGGCTATTCTCTCAGTGTCAAAGGACACAGCCCAGGAATCACTCTTCTCTTTCATCTACTTTGTTCTGCCCTCTGCCCCAGTCCAAGTCCGCATCATAGTCTCTACTCACAACATAATCCAAAATCCAACCATCCTCTCTAGACTGATCGGAAACCAGATTATTTCTCTTCCCCTGCCATTAACTCTCCATGCCCATGTAAAGTAATCTAAAACTTTAAATCACTTTCTCCACTGAGGACCCCCTACAAGCCCCCACTAATGACTTTCCTTGTTTCTAATAGTGAGATCTGTCTTCATGCAGTTGGCTGGGAGACCCTGTGTGAACTTCGCTCTTCTTCCTGACTACAACTTTAGAAAGGCTTCAGCACTACAGTTACTCAAGCCCTTTCATTCCTCAAACAGCAAATTCTTCCATTCTCCTGCAATTGGTATTTCTTCTGCTTAAAACCATTACTCCTGAGGTCATGCTGGCTTCAGAAGCAAAGTTACAAGACTACTCAACAGGAAAAAGGTCTATCCTGGGATTCTACGTGGTGGATGTAGAAAACTGACTCCCACAAGTTGTCCTATGACCTTCAAGTTCATGCCATGGCATGTATGCACATGTGCACACATATATACATATAATAAATAAAAGCAAAAAGTTGAAAAATAAAATGGGCTTCCTGAAGCATAAACCCTATTAATGCGTCAATGAAGGAACCAATCAGAGTCCTAGTCTACAAAATGTATACATATGACTTATGAAAGTAATATGGGAAAGAAAAAAAAAAACACCAATAAAAAAGCAAACTATATCACATGCCCTACCACAATAAGAGTAAAGAAGAAAACAGATGGAATCCTATTTGAAGAAGTCTCAAAATACAAATGGCTGACACTTTCAGAACCCCTTTAATACATAGGGCACTGCTGAGAGAGCATTTTGTCTCTACATGGCTAAGAACTGAAAGAAAAAAAAATCTTAAGCCAATGGTCCCAGTCTTAGTGGGAAATCCACATGTAAACCAATGATTTATGGCCACAGGCAGCCAGGAGGTCACTAGGCCATGTGGTGCCACCACCTTATTCTACACAGGCCGTGTCTGTGGCTCTGACAGTGGCCACTTTCTCTGTATTTCAGTGTGGTAAATAAAAGCTTGTGACTTTCTGGGTGGTTTTCAAATGCTGTCTGTGTAAACAGCTACTCTTCTCAACACTTCTGAGTGAGCTCCCGACACCACCAGCTTTCTTCTTTAGGGTTAACTGAGACATCCTGTGACTTAGTTAAGATGATTGTCAAGGCTCTACTATTCAAAAGTTATAATTAGCTTTATGTAGTAGTTTTAAAAACAGTGATTGATACAATTATAGTACAAGTTTGTATTGTACCTAATACAAAAACACCACCACAAACCCAGCTAGAATTTACTGAATCCTTACTGTGTGTTCACTGCCTAGTACAAATTTCTTTTTTTCTTCCTTCCTTTCTTTCTTTCTTTCTTTCTTTCTTTCTTTCTTTCTTTCTTTCTTTCTTTCTTTCTTTCTTTCTTTCGGTGTGGGTGTTGCTGATGGATTATTTGACATAATTTTCACTGTCTTCTCACAGGGAATGTATTTAAGCATAAGATGGGCTACATGGGGCTTCACATAGATCCCTGGATACAAACTCCAATGATGTGATTGTTCAGCTCTTACAGGAATGTGTGTGCATGTGTGTATTCACAAACACTCCAAGGCTTTTATAATTAGATCTGTTGCTAATAATTTGAAACTTGGACTGTAAAGCTTAAGGAATAACGTTTCTCTTTCACCTCCAGACTTAAGTCAACCTCAGAGACTAAATGTATTTTTATTGAAATAAATATCTGTTAGAAGAATGAATATACTATCATTTCTGTAATTAGAGTTTGTTACCTGTTGATAAATCTCTGGTCTCACTAATATAAGAATCTGGTGTCTTGGTTTCCAAACCCATCTTAGCTTCAAGGATCTAGGACTCATTTCTTTAGCCATTAAAAATTATATATGCACATATGCAGGATAATTTTAGAAAATACCTATGTCCAATTTAAATAACATGGTTTTGTATGGCTAAAGTGTTTTAAAACCAACAAGCAGCACATTGCAAACAATTTCTAAGGTTTTAGAAAACCCAAATACCACAACAATAGGAAGCAATCTCTGATATTATTCCTTACCAATTCACCAAAATAAATACCACAATAGACAGATTAAACAACCCTAATAAGAGAATATTAATATTACTGTCATCTAGGAGCTTAGTATTATATAATATTTACATTAATTTAGCCCCAACAGAAAAGGGTCACATAAAAGTAATCATAGCAGATATCTTAAAAGCAAAATACCAACCCTGCTAATCATTGTACATAACAACAAATGACACTTGCCCCACTGAATGCTTTAAGAATAAAAGACAGGGCAGAGAGCAAAAATACAACTAAAAGTCTTCGCTTATTACATGTTTTAAGAAGCATCCACTTTTACCATGGAGGGAAAAAAAGCAAAGCATATGCTAAATGTAATCTGTCTCATTTTTAAGGCATAGAAATAATCTTCCTTCTTCCCCGCTTGTACTTTTGCCTAACTTTTTATGTGGCCACGCCAATAAATTATGCTCCTTTTTGTATCTTAAATGCTTTGCTTAAACCTGAATGCCATTCACAAGACAGAAATCAATAAATAAATTCAAGGCACATTTACTTTAGAGCAATCAAAGATGGTGCTTGGCGTACTCACCCTCCCGTATCTGTTGGCGTAGGACCCCGTGAGCAAGGAGTGGAAAACAATGATGGTCTCATCCAGGTCCCAGATGAACACTCTCTACGAGGAAAAAGCCAAGTCAATGCACCTTTGCTGTGGCTGGCAACACTGCTACCAGTTAATATTGACATGACACGGAAGCTTTGAAATGATATACACAATGACAAAACTGAATTTATGCTTCATACAAGCACAGCTCTTCCTAAGGGCATCTGCCAGCTTCTAGGTCTAATCGTGGATGGAGCACTGCATAGGGCATATGTAAACAGCATGGTGCATATGGGGGATTTGAACACCTATGAATTCGGGTATCAACAGGAGGGGTCTTCGAACATGTCCCCTGTGCATATTGAGGAGCGACTAATATATTTTTAATCAGGTGTTTTTAGTTTTCAAATTAAGCAGCCACCCCACACATCTTCTTAGACACTCGGGTTATTTTGAACTGGATTTGGAGTTCATTTCACAAAGTTCTTTGAGACACTACAACATCTCCACAGCCTGTTCCCCTTCTTCCTATTCCTCCTCACACCAGCACACATTCATGTACAAAGACGCTGCTGGAAAATGCCCATCTTCTTGGCCAAAATGATCAAGTTTTCCACCATCAGATTTTACTTTGGCAAAAAGCAGAAACTTGATTGCAGTGGCTTCCAGGCAGTGAGCTCTGCTGCCCTGTCAGCTCCTGCTTAATCCCCCTGCCTTTGAACTCCACCAAAACCTGTTCTCGGAAGCTGATCACCATTTCATTTTAGAACATTCCACGTTTCCCTTTTGTGCACACAGACATGTCTTTAATTTCAGAGTGGCTTCACCTGTGCTCTTTTAGGATCTCACTTACTTAGTGGGAAGGGCAGTGACACACAGCAGCGCAGTAGAATTTTGTATAAGCAGAACTGCTTTGTTTCCCTCTGTGTTTTGTTGTGTGAAACAGGAGTGCTACACAGCTGGGCTGGCCCCAAACTCACTATGAGCCAAGAATGACTTTGAACTTTTGGTCCTTCTACCACTATTTCTCATGGGCTTGAAAGACATGTGTGTGTCACCACATCTGGCTACTGTCATTTCTTGAGAAAGAAATTGATGCTGTATCATATCATGTACACATGATGAAGGAAAATACAGAAGTAAAGAATTACAGAAAGCTGGGAAGACACTCAGTGGTGTAGCACATATGCAGTTTGTTTAAGAATCTGTCTTCCATCCCCAGTGATGCAGAACAACAGCAGGAAGATCTACCAAAAACCCCACACCAACCATGAAAACTATGGCTGAAAGACAGGTAATATGAAAGAGAGAAAATTGTTCACCTTGGTTAGTATGAGCAATAAGTAATAACAAGCACTTCCTCCCCAGTGTTCACAGGCCAATTCTGTTGACCCATTAATGAGCAATGTGACACCTTGTTCCTTATTTTAGTATAGGCAATGCCATACCTCAAGATCAGAATCCGGAGGCGGTGAGGGATTATTGTTTCTCCTGCCTCGACCACGTGACTTCCCATCTGAACCTCGGCGCAGTCGATCGGAATCAGACTCTTTAATGGGTGTTGACGGACTATGGATTGTACTGTACTCTGTAAGAACATAAGAAGAACTTTCAAGCCCCAACTACCATGGTGCCAAGGACAGCCTAATTCACAGGGAAGTTTAGAGTAAAGCACATTCCATTTAGCTGAAATCCAACATTATCTTTTGCATGCATTAGGAAATAGCTCAGGAGATACGAGAATCTGAGACTTGTTTTGAAAGTACAGTATAATCAGAAACTACTCAACTTTAACTAAGCATGTGAGACAGCAGGCTGTCCTGCATCGCCTCTGTTTTCCTAGGGTCCCTGTGATGAGCTGGTGCTCCCTCCCCAGTGGTCTCCATTGGTCCTTTCTCAATGGTCTATACCACTGAGCCCCGACTTTGTTAATGGCCCTTGGCCACCCGGGGAGCCTGATATTTGATTCAGCTGTGGCTCTCCCATTTACAAGCAGGATTCTGGTTCAAGGAGAGAGATGAAAAGCCAGCCAGCCCCAGGGCAGGGAGATCTGAGTCATAGGGCAGGCTATTCTTTCCAAAATTTAAACTCACTACTTTCTCCCTTGGTGTATGTGAGAATAAGAGTGAGCAGATGTGAGCAGCAGATTTTAAGGCGGTGCTCACCTTGGTCTAGCACCCATCTGGGTTCTTCTTGTGTCGTAGCTTCTTTAAAGCAAACATCGAACACCAGGCCTAACAGTAAAATTACTCACTGGCTAACTCAGAGAAACCGAAACCACAAAATGAAGAACAACTCCAAAAAGGCTGGAAGCCATAGCTGAGCAGTTGTAGACTTTGAGGAAGATTCTTATCCTGTGTGGAGAATGAACAAACCCACCACTCTCACCTCCTATTCTGGTCAGGACTCCCATCAGATAATGTCCACTTTGCCCAAGGTTCTCCCCATGAGACTCAGAACCACATTCCTTGACTAGATAAGAACAAGAATCTCTCTATTTAATATGAATAATTCTTCCTCATTGTGATCTTGTTGATCATACATTACCAGACAGAAAACTACAAGGGCAACCGAAAGCCTGGCAGTCCTTGATTAGTGCATCCAGAGTTGTAAGTCTACCTTATCCCCAGTCCTAACTCTATCTCCAGGTCCTCTGAAGTCAAAACATGGAACCACCATTGTTTCCAAACTGAGAAATGCTTCTCTGATCTTTGTGAGAGAGGATTCACAGCAGCAGATTTCCATAAGTCATTTCCTTCTCTCAGTCACTTGAACCTGCTCTGCACTTCTTGTTAAAGCTTAACTCAGCAGATCCCCAGGACTCAGCGGGGACTTGTATTCTCTTCATCATAAACAGAATGATAAACTCCCTTATATAAACAGGCCATGGGACTCTCCTACCTAGAAACCACCAGGATGACCTACAAGCCAGTCACTCATTTGCATAAGAAAGTCCAAACAACACCTCTGGTCTGCCATTTATTTAGTTACTAGGATTCCTTTTAAAGCTAACTCATTCATTAGAAATGTTAGACTCAAACATAAAGAAGAGTAAAATTATGTCATTTTCAGGAAAGATGATGAAACTGGAGATTATCATGTCATGAGAATCTAGATTTAGAAAGACAAATTTTTGTATTCTTTTTGTCATGTAAAGCCTAGATTCAAAATATGTGATGTGAAAGCACATGGGACTAGTCTTTGAGAAGAAGGAGGACACACAGTAAAAAAAAGTATATGGTAATAAAACCCAAGTTTTATATATACACATATGCAGAGAGAGAGAGAGAGAGAGAGAGAGAGAGAGAGAGAGAGAGAGAGAAGAAAATTGTCACAAATCAACACTAACATTCTTTTATTGCAAAGGCAGAATGGCAAAGCATCTGCACCCCAGTTCTAAGCAAGCATTTCTTTTCTGTATTTTGCAGAGAACAGTTGGCTCCAAATGAATGTTTTAAGTAGTCAGACTGACTCAAAGCTGTATTTTTGAGGAAAATTTAGCCTTACATTTTAAGAAACATTACACAATGTGTGGAATCTGGGTGGTCTTCATCTAAAGGGAAGCACGTGGCAGTCTCTACCATGGCTTCAATAGGAAGCAATCTTTTGTAGAGTTGGCATTACATGCATCTTACAGGCTAAGTCCTTCACTGTAAGAGCACCCATATACCTGGGAAGCTTTGGGAAGAGCCTATCTGAAAAGAGCTAAAGACATCTAGCTGTAACTTGTCACATGGTAACCTATATATGGATTTCCAGATTGCTTTATTTTTGTTCTTAAAATCTTTATCTAATTTGGGTTTTATTGCCATAGACTTTATTTATTATTTATGTATTTATTATTTATTATTATTTATTTATTGCCATAGAGTTTTAAAACATTTTTAAAAAGATTTATTTATTTATTTTATGTATATGAGTACACTTCAGACACACCAGAAGAGGGTGTCAGATCACATTGCAGATGGTTGTGAGCCACCATGTAGTTGCTGGGAATTGAACTCAGAACCTTTGGAAGAACAGTCAGTGCTCTTAACCACTGAGCCATCTCTCCAGCCTTAATTTTTTTTTTTTTTAACTGTCTTCTACTTTATCTTTTTGGTGTATATTTGTCTCTAAAATACAAATTAAGATTGAAAAAGTTTTGTCGTTTTTTTTTTTTAAATAAGCTGTAGTTAAATATAGTTTACTGAGTTCATTAAGCAAAACAAAAAAAAGTTATGCAAGGTTTTTTCCTGGTAGAAAAAAAATTATTTTAAAAGATTAATACTATGATATATTTAAATATTAATATACATATACATATTAAATATTAAATAAATATTTTTAAAAAATTAAATATTAAATAAATATTTAAATATTAATATATATGCATTAATATATTATACATATATGTGCATAAATATAATATATATGTATGCATATATATTCATAACTTAGAAACTTAGGAGACGATGATATCAAAACTGATGCAAGCTAGCTTTGTAAAGATCTCTTCCTTGGTGTTCTACAAGGTGGAATTAAATGCTTCTCACTCTGCACCAGCTTTCCTGATTTTAACATCTTCTTCCTGCTACTTGTGCTACACAACTCAACTAATTTAATCTCCTAAGCCTCCCACTGCTCAAGTTTCTTAAACTCTCTCCAGTTGTTCAGGTTCACCCGCACTGAGCTGTGGGTGTGAAAATAATGTGAAGAGAGTTCATTTCCTTTAAGAAATTCTGGTTCCATGTTGTACTCACAGGCCTAGGTGCAACACCAAGGAGCTGGAATACATGGCTGCACCAACCAGGCAAAGCTCTGTCTATAACGGCTGAAAATTCATGGACACCCAAGCAAACACAAGAGGGTAAAATCAAAGAGGAAGGTTATGACATGGGGAAGGTAGAATTCTGCAGACTGTGAAGGAAATCCACACAAACAACTCTAACAGGACAGGTGTGCCAGTAAAGAGAGAATAAAATTCTGCCCCAGGTAGCAGCATGGGGGTGGGTGGGGGACACAACAAACACCAACAGTCTGATCTGGGTCTACAGAGCGTCTAGCAGCATAACAAGGAAGCTGGGATGACAGTGAAGAATTCAGCCAAGGAGAGGAAGCTTTACCTTTTGGGTGGCAAGAGCCTGAAGACAAGTTACACCCAAGAGTAGGAGACAAAGGAAGAGAAAATTCAGTAATTCACATGAGGAAGAAGCATGGTCTGAACAGAGGTGGTGGCCATGGATCTACATCCTGATTAGGAGGCACAGTCAGTAACTAACTAGGTAAGAAAAAATTCAAGACTCATGTCTGTGGTTTCACAACTGAGAATACTGAGGATGCAATGTAGAAAGAGGGGGTTACAGGGAAGAATGGAGGGGGAACCTCAAGATTAACACTGGAAGTAACTTTGAAGAGGACTGGGACAGTGATGGGGAATGGGGGAAGAGTGGGGAAGTGGAGGATGGGGGCATCTCTAGGAAGTCTCATAGGTCTGGGATGGGGAGGCCCCTGGGAGTCTATGGATGTGACTCTAGCTGAGAGTTCCAGCAATGGGGATATGGAACCAAAAGTGGCCACCTCCTGTAACCAGGCAGGACCCTCAGTGGAGGAATAAGGACACCAATCTACCCACAAAACCTTCAACCTAAAATGTATCCTGTCTATAAGAAATACAGGGACAAAGATGGACTCTTGGGGGGTTCTCAGAGACTGAAGCACCAACCAAAGAGCATACATGAGTTAGATGTAGGCCCCACACAGATATGTAGCAGATGTGCAGCTTAGTCTACATTTGGATTCCCCAACAATTGGAACGGGGGCTGTCCTTAAACCTTCTGACTGTCTGTGGACCCTGTTTTCATGGCTCTTTTTTCTCTCAGTTTTATGACCCAGTGTAGCAGTGGGGTTGGAACTATCTAACGGAGTCCAGTAGGCTCAGTATTTGATAAACATGGGTGTTTTCAAGTCTAGCCCTTTCTTTGCTACAGCTGTGCAGGTTACCTCACTATTTCTACCAGCCAAGAAAGTCTACACACAAAAGAAAGGGCTTTGTCTTCTTTAAGATCTAATTTACAAGCTAATGTTCACCTATGTGATTATTTAATTATGTAAGTATTTGCCAATACTGCAGAAGCTTTCCATTCATTCTTCAACATGAAAAAGAAAGACAGGAGGCTTGGAACTCAGAAAACTCCAGTCTTGGCCAGTAATTCCTACTTGAACCTTGGGGATGTAGCTTCCAGTTTTTTCCAGCAACCCAACTCCTAACTTACCAAATTGAGAACACAGCCTGGATTGTTGAACTTCAAAGTTCCCTTATCTTTGGACATACAGTAGAGGTATTTTCCTAACAGTCAGCTCTTGGAGTAGCATAGTCAACAGACAACAACAACAACACACACACACAAAAAAAAAAAAAACCAAAAAAGCCTCCCAGTGAAGCCCCGCCTTCAGGTTTACATCCTGCTGTGTTCTGGCAAAATACTTCATGCTTTTCAACTTACCATCTGTTGTGTATATGCGTTGCCAAATAGTTTTCAAAAGGCTTATACCAATTTAAATCAAGTCAGTTTCATCACAATTTTATTCATGCACATAGGCTTTCTTGATGAAGGCATTGCTATTTGGGCATCATGTCCAATTAAAAATCATTTTAATATGAATATTTTGGAGGCATTTGTAAATATTTGCTTAACAGTTCTTTTCTTCCATGAACTATATAAACACAATTTATAAATATCACTTTATTATAATTAACATAACCCTTCTTTTCATATTTGAAGGCACTCTTCCAAGTCTGAGATTTCCTTAAAGTATGCTTTCCTTCCCAGCAGCCTTTATTTATATGGTATCTTGCTTCCCAGTATAAAGGGCTGGTTGCTTCCATGGAGATTTAGGGGGGAAGTGTTCATATTTATTCTACAAAAGCAAAGAACTTTTGATCTAAATTTACACCCTGCAGACTGGATCCACCAGTGGTCCTGTAAAAGTGGAATGGAGCGTTCCTGCAGGCTTCTGTGCTGGGGAGGATGGAAGGGCTCCTTGCTCATTTCTGGTCTGAGAAAGGAGAAAGACTGTTCTCTAAGCAAAACCTAGTGATGACCCAAGGATGCTCTTGTCACACGGACAATGACACAGGGCTGTGCCCAGAGGTCCTGTGTTCTCTGCTACACCCTAAATCTGTATGCTAAGATGAGACCATTGATGAAGTGAAGAACTTAGTATAAAATCGTTAGGCCAGTGGCTCTCGACCCTCCTAATACTTTGATCCCTTAAGACACAGTTGCTCACAATGTGTTCCCCCCCCCCCCCAGCATAAGATTATTTTCATTGTTGCTTCATAACTATAATTTTGGTACTGTTATAAATCATTGTGTAAATATTTTTGGAGATAGAGGTTTGCCAAAGGAGTTGTGACCCACAGGTTGAGAACTGCTGTTTTAGGAAGACTATCTAAGCTCAGTGAACACAAGAGAAGGTTATTGGTAATTGTGCTGTGGTTATGGCAAATATGGGGCACAGAATACAAGAACAGACTCTCCCTTCAGGCATGGGTCAGGCAAAGGTTTCCTATGGTGAACATTACTCACAAATTCCATGCCTAGTGCTTCTGATATAACATGTATATGATCCCTGGGTCTAATCCATTGTTTGCAGTCATGGGTGCCCTGGGGACAATCAGACTCCAGGACAGGGACTCACACTAGCGTCACCATGTAGCAAGTAACACATTTCTGAGAAAAGAAAAAAACTTGAGGCCGAGTGTCTTGTTCACTCTATTGGAAAATCAAACAACCTGGGTGAAAAGGTAGAGGGGAAAAAGAACCCTGGAGGCCTTTCGAGCTGAGTAACTTTGTCTGACATCAAAAGAACTTTCACTCTGAATCTGACAGATGTCTCTTATGGCTAGACAGTACATGAAATAGTCACTCTTCCCATAAGGCAGGTAGGGAAAGGCCGTCTGGATTCATGCTCTATGGCTAGAGACTGTCAGAATGGAAACCCGACATTTCCATTACTCTCAAAGCCCTAAAGACTTGTCAGCAGTGGCTTCCACTCCATGCTTGAATTCTCATGTGACTCAATAACGTAGAAGCCACATGCTCACAGTAGAGTGCATATACATATACACACATTCCACCAGGTTCCCTGCTTTTTTTTTTTAACTAATAAAAGTGGAACAATGTTGAAATACTTTTTAAAAAGGTCCTTAATATAAAATTCTTTTGTGAAAATGATCTTGGAAACTAATCCGTTTAGAGCAGCCGTAGTAACTTTTGCTCTTGGGATTCAAGGAATGGAAGAAATGGTTTTCCTGTGTCATTCATTCTTGTGCCTGTGAGTGGTTGCTGGAGGCTGAGTCTCATGATGCTGAGAACATGCTTCTCCAATGAGTTCCAGCCCCTTCTCTGCCTTCTAAGTGGTTGTCAGTGTTATCTCTATGCTGACAATGAATCACAAGGCCTGACACTGCGAGTGCCCTGTCCTGTCTTTCTATTCTACCACTTAGAATTCTGACATGAGAAAAGCTAGCTGATGATGATATCCTGTGGGTTCTACATATTTCTGAAGTGTTTCCCTCCTCATGTTTTAGATAATTCCCATGTCTCCATCTCTGCTCCTCTGTGCTGATGGCAACTTCTCCCAAATGCTTCCCATCCCACTTCCCATGTTCTCTCAGCCTTCTACACATGGTCTTCCTTCCAGACCTTCCTACATCCTGTTGCTTCTCCCCAGAACACTCTTCCTAAGATACTGAGGTGGTTCCCTTCTCTCCGACTTCAGGTCTTGGCTAAAGTCACCTTGCCAGGTAAGTCTTCCCAGATAGGTTGTCTGCCTTGATTCCACATTCCTCCCTGAGCTGCTCATTCCTGCAGGCCCTCTGGACTACAGCTCACTGTATTCTGCCTCTTACACCAACAGACGCTCCAGAGAGCCACTGCTCTATTTTTGCATACTGCCATGGCTCTAGCATCCAGAATTATGCCTGAAAGGTATCGAGGTTTAAAACACATTATTTTCACAACCTGGTAGGGAAACAGTCTTTGGTCCACACACCAAAACGCACCTCATCACTGATACACCCCTCCGAAAGTCTATTTAACTATTTTCTTGAGAAACATGTCTGAGGTAAATACTGCTTAATGTATCTCCACTCTATTTGAGGAGGAGCTGACAGGAGACATCAATCAAATGCACTAGATTCATTTCCAACTTCTCACCTCAGGGATTCTAACAGTATAGAGTTTGATGGAGACCTGGCCCACTCGTGCTGAGGTTGTGCTGGAGTTGGGAACTGAAGGAGTGGAGGAAACAGGACTCCCTCCCAATTTCAGCATCACTTCTACCAGACTGGTCAGGTATATGTTAGAATCTTCATCGATTAATAGGTAAATAAAACATAAAGGATAGGTTAATAAAACATAAAGGCTGCCAGCTAGTATGCCAGCCAGGACACAAACCCAGGGCAGAATATGAATAATATTTGTTTAAGGTTTTGTTTTTATAATGAACAATATAACCTACATATAAAACAAAAGGTATCCAGTCTGCATACATTCCAGAGTTGACTTGCTTGCTTGTGATTTATGTGATTATCTGGATGTTGTATTCTCCTGAGTTCCCTCAACAGCAGAATTGTGACAATACTATTGTAAAGGTATCACATAATTGATACGTGTAAGGAAATATTTTTGCTCAAGCTCATTAGTGTTGCTGCCAGGTTGTCTGTTCAAAGCTGTCAACCTGGGTTGGCTACGTTGTTTGTAGAGACAATGATACTGTGATCTCTCAGTTGGAACTCCTTTCATCCTTCAGTGAAGTTCAAATTCAAGCATGTTCTGCTGGACAAAACGCCCTGTCCTGGAGCCCATGTATAAATGCTCTGTTGTGCTACCTTGAAACCT
This sequence comes from Arvicanthis niloticus, assembly GCF_011762505.2. Lineage (NCBI taxonomy): Eukaryota > Metazoa > Chordata > Mammalia > Rodentia > Muridae > Arvicanthis > Arvicanthis niloticus. The sequence continues at coordinate 31,908,518 of NC_133433.1, read as the reverse complement.
ATCTCCCCTCACTGCCTTTTGTCTGTCTCTCGTGCAGACATCAATGAGGACAACATTCATCTCCTTTGTTATTTTCCCTTCCAGTATCTTCTATGAGACATCTCCACTAGGCTCTCTTTAGGACCCTGCTAGTCTTTCTAGTACTGATTATAACATTTTAGCTTCTTTGGGGTTCATGCTCTGACTTCTTTATCTCCCCAAAAAATAACTGGATATTCAAGGCAACGGGAGCTTGATCTCATGAGACTTTGGCGCACATATTCATTCATTCATTCATTCATTCATCCATCCATTCATTCATATTCTCTCTCCCTCTCTCCCTCTCTTCTCCTTCTCCCTCTGACCCTTTTCATCTGGCTTGGAGGGATGAGGGGCTGAACTTAGGACCTTACACATGCTAGGCGAGTGTTTAACCTCTGCTCTGTAACCCAATCCGCTTGACGCAGATCTTCAGATTCTCACCCTTCTCCACAGAAAAAAACAGTGTTTTCTATGTCCCCGAATGTTAGGGAACAGAGCAATGTGATTCAAAAGCACAACTGAATATGTCTCAAGGGAAATGGAAATATAGTCTTTTATTGTAACCCTTATCTATCTCAGAAGCATAGTCCAGGGAGATCGTTAGATGAACAACTTCTGAAACAGGTGCTGCATGGAAAGCCCCAAAGTATACTGGGAGAGGAAGACGCCATGCAACTCTCACAATGCACTCAGGACAGAAAGGTAGTGTGGGGTGACATAAAGCAGTCCTTCAGTTTGGGGGTTCTATTTGACCACAGACAGTGCACTTTTAAAAATAAAGAATTTGAATTAAGGAAGTTTGGGGCTCCGAATATAACAAAGAAAGGATGGAACAGCGGAGGCTACAACTAGTGGTGCTGGGGTTGGATCCCTGAGTGTCTCCGGAGTTCCCTTTGTTACAGACTTGGTCCCCAGGCTAGCACTACTGGGAACTAGTAAAAACTATTTTGATTTCTCTTCTTTTGCAGTGCTGGAAAACCTTTCCAGAGCCACATGTCAGACAAGTGCTCAGTCCTGAGCCATATCTGCAGTATCATTGAAATATCTTCCTTCCAGGGATGGGCTCTTAGTCACTGGAGCTCCCCTTGGAGAAGACTGTGGGACTGCTTCCCTCTCCTCCTCTTTTCTTTTCCTTCCTGGGAGAGTGCTTTTTACTGTACCACACCACACGTCCCATCCATGATGTGCGGCCTCTTCACAGGCCCAAAATAATGAAGCCAACACATCTTAGATGACAACTGCCAAAATGGTGGACCCAAGTAAACCTTTTTCATGTGTTGATTTTCTCAGGTAGCTTGTTATGGTGACAAGAAGCTGACTAACATATGTGACTGTTCAAAATGGTCTGTGTGCGTACTCTCCAAAGAGGTGACATCATTCGGTCTCACAGCTGTAAGTCAGTATGCAAATTCAAGGGCTTCCTGAGTATGCAATAACTGTTGAATAAAACATCTTACTTTTTATTGTATTTTCTGTATGATTTACACCATACTTTTTCAAGAAAGGTTGAGAATAACCTACCTACTAAATATTAGATCACACAAATGTGGGTTCCAAGTGTTCATGTGTCTGAAGGTCAAGCCCAGGCTTTAACCTTCAGGAGCTCTCCACCCGTCAAAAGCCCTGGGGATCTTCCTGCTCACACCTCCCCCAAGCTCCTCAGTTCCAGGATTGCATGTGTGCATTACCACACTCAGTTCTCCTCAGTGCTAGAATTGCAGGCCTTCATCACCACATTTAGCTTTTTCCTTGGTTTCTGGGAAACTGAATCAAAGCCCTCATAGCACCTTACTAAGAGAGCCATCTCCACATCACCCGCCCCCTCCCCCTTTTTTGGCAGGAAAGGGACGGGATGCCAGGAGACTATAGAACACACCGGTTTCTATGCCCTGAGGTTTGTAGTCAACACTGAAAAAAGGCACATGTGTAGGCCAGAAGGCAGCTTGAAGAGTTAGATCTCTCCTCCCACAGTGTGGGTCTTGGGTACTGAACTCAGATCAGGCACGTTATCCACTGAATTATCTCACTGGCCCTAAGCAGTTACTTCTAATGCAGTTATGAGTTCCTGGATTCAGTGAGACATTGGAGTTAGCCATGCTGAGAGAGACATTATATTCTCTAAGGAAATTCACAGGGCACTGCCAGGGAGAGTCCAGGCAGAAGGTCAGAGGCCTAAGAGAGCCTATGATATTCCTCAAAAGGAACTTGGGATTCATGGGGTTGCCAAAGCAAGGGGCTATTATCCTTTACCTGGGACAGTATGCCAAGAAAAATATGTACTTGAAGATTTTCTTTTATTATATCCTTGTAAACAGGAAGGAAGAAACAAACAAATAAATTAAAAAAAAGAAAAAGAAAAGGACTTCCAGAAAGTCTTGAATAATAATAATAATAATAATAATAATAATAATAATAATAATTATTATTATTATTATTATTATTATAGATTCCCAGTGAATATTACCTTATCAAAAATTATCAGACTTGGGGCAGGAGAGGTGGATTGGTAGCAAGAGTGTTTACTGCCCAGGCATGAGGACCTGATATCAGATCCCAGCACTCATATGAAAACTTGGCTACCAAGTTTTGGGAAGGACATGTATCACTGGGGTTTGCGGGTCATAAGTGTAGCTCTAGATCATGGTTACTGGCACCATTTCAAAAGAACAAAGTAGACAGAATAGAACAGAGCACCCAAATGTCCTTCTCTAGGCTCCACACATATACTTAGGCATTCATGCATGTGTATAACACACACACACACACACACACACACACACACACACACACACACACGCACATCATGCAGCCCCACCACACACAAACCAAAAACCAGACTTAAAGGAATCTTCATAACTTGGGTTACCAGAAGAGTAGTCTTCCCATAAACTCTTGTACGGCATCAAGGGAAGTCATGCCAACTTGTTGACTGGCATTAGATTGTAAACCAGTAGTTCAGAGATCAATGCTGATTGAATTAATTGTGGAGGACATCTATGACAACAATATATGTATTCTGTAATCATGATGTCTCTTTCACACAGGCATGAGGTTTTTCTAGATACATTAATTCCTCAGTCATATTCTAGTGACTAAATAAAACATTATTTTTTTCTGCAGTGCATCCATTACCCACTGTTTAATGCTCTGTGGATAACCTCATTGGCTACATGTGGCTTCAATTCCCACATTCTTTCTATATAAGGAAAACAGGTAAGTCACATTTTACAGGTTTCACTGACACGTCTACAGGACACAATGTACAGAAGTAATAAACTGCAGGCAGGAAGAACCCATTGCTGGTCTGAATTAGCATTTCTTTATCCTGTCCTCTTTAGCTCCAGCACTCATTATGGTGTCTGTCACATAAATATTTACAAATCCCCACTGTCTACGAATGGAAGGGAACACCTGAGGGCCTGGGACATGCCAGATATTTTGTTAATTGTTCCATTTTATTGGTGCAGTTATCTTTCACCACAGACGAAAAGCATCCAAGTTGAGAATTTTAATCCAAAACATTAAAAATTTTCCAAATGTCTAAGATACTTTGATTTTTTAATATGATCCCCAAATGGAAAATACCACCTAACCTCATGTGATGGGTTTCAGACACACTAAAACACTATTTGAAACCACTCCCATACTTTGTACAAGGAGTATATTAAATCAACACAGACATATTCTGTTTCCATGCTTTCTCCTTACACACATGCAGCACTTTCAACATTTTGAAAAGTCAAGTCTAGAACACTTCTGCTTTCTATAATTTTATGTAAAAGATGCTCAAACTTCACTATTCTTAATTCCAAGAAACCTGTTGCTCATGGCCTGCCCAGAGCCAATGGCAGAATCAGGGTTCAAATCCAGGGATAGTTAGCCCAACTCCAGTTCCCTGCTTTCTCGCTCATTTTCTCTATGTTGAACTCTTTGGGAGTCTGGTGTCCAAGAGCTATTCAGAGATATTCTATGGCTGAGGTGTGGGGTAGGTGAAAAGAGGGGTGCTCAGACCATCATAACCAGGAAGGCAAAGAATATTATGTTCATCCTCAGTGAACATCACTATGTCAAAGGGCTAGGAGGAAACTGGAAAAGCAGAAAGATCTGGAACAGGACCTGGTAACCCATGCTTCTCTTTTACCTTGGGATTTTGCAGGTACCATAGAATACTCATCTCCAATGCTAGAAGGATGAGTTGTGTGGGAAAGATCAAGCCATGCCCTTCTGTTTCCTGATGCAGCCACTTCAGCATCTATCAGGAGCCTTCACCCGTGACAGGCTGAGATGCTGTGAAAATTTAACCTTTCTAGATTCCTTAAATGTATTCAAAATGTGACAGATGACCTTAGACAAATGAACTGAAAAGTCAGTCGTGAGTTTATAGTCAGCAGCTGCCCAATTATGCCATGTGAAATTTGTGAAGTGGATTTATAGATACAAGACGGTGTGGACTTACCCTCCACCTACAATCTAGATATTTTTCAGTCAGTTTAAAACTCAGAATCTATTTTCTCACAAAACAATGACAGATATGATTTCCAAATCAACCCACGATCACAAAACCAACTATAATCCAGGTGAAAATGGTACACACAACATAAAGTAGTAAACAAGTGTACCCCTAAGTAGCAGCATGGGTATGAATTGAGGAGCAGTAAAATTCCTTAAAGAATGGTACTAAGGAAAATTGATTTTAATTTTAGGACGAGATACTTGGTGAAGTTTTGGAAGAAGTCATAAATGTTTTCAAAAGTGTTAGAAAACTTATTTAGGACTCGAAGATTCCCACTTTCACCCTAAAATGGTTGGCTTCCATTTTACTTGATATGATTATTTGTTATCCCTGTACTTAGTGATCATCAACCATGACTTGAAAGTGGGTAAATAAAATTTTAAAAGGTAAAAATGCAAGTAGGCAAGGTGGAGAACGGCACTTTTGAGGATGAAGGAAAAGGGAAGAAAAGAATACAGAGATGACAAAGTGTTTGCTAAGCAAGACAGGGGGAGTAAGAAGTAGGGGGTGGGAAGCAAGGACAAAGTAGCCAGCACCATGCTCGCCCAACCTGGGAGACTAGCCTCAGTGGAGTAGGAGCAGGATCTGGAGCAGGAGTTAGGATCCATCAGCACCGATGGCCCAAGCTGGACTGGCCTGTGGCAAAGCCTGCAAGACCAGGCCCACTATGGAGCAGACACATTTGAGAAAGTGGAAATAGGCTCAAGTGACCCACACACTGATTTTAGAATTCTGAGACTCTAAAACACATGGGAACTTGAGGCTTGCCTTATCCCATGGGGTAGCTGCTCCCCGAAACCTGCGACATCTATCTGACAGAAGACCCCAGTGTACATGTCTCTGCTGAGTGCTGTGAATGACTCCAGAAACCACAACATTGCTGCAGCCTTTGCGGATTCTGTGTTTACATTCTCACTTCTCTGCCCATTTCAGAGCTCAGCCCCAGCTGCTCTGCGAAGCAGCCTGCTCTACTGATTAAGAAGCGAACTTGAAGCTAAGGATGGCCTAGAGCTGGTTTGACACGTTACGTGGACTTCATCTTAGCTTTCTCATCTGTGAAACTTCGGTAAATGTCTACACTGTTTATATCACATATATCTAGGTGAGGATTAAGTTAATGTGTCCAGGGGGAGGAACTGAATGTCGGAGGGTGGTGGCTATATCAGGTAAGAGCAACCTTGGGGCTGTTTACACAAGATAAGGGGCCACTCACTCTTCCCTATAAACACCACTGTGTTTTTCTCACTTTGTGCTGTGTTTGTGCTTATTACTGCTCAGTAATAAAAAAAATATTCATTAAACTTACTGAGTTTACAACTTTAGATATCAACCTACCAATCATACCCTTAACACTTAATCCAGAGTCTACTTACTGGGATGAGGGTTGGGTTGGTGGTGGAGCATTTGCTTAGCCCTTGGATTGACTGTTAGCACTTCAACAATCAAACAAACCCAGTATTAAATTGTCTTATCCCGGTTAAATGACGTGGGAGAGTGGTAAGCACAGAAAATCATCTGTCCTCTGACCAACCATCTCTCCTTAGCATGATCTGTGTTGGTCCAACGGGATGCTTAATCTTTTATCATATTTCAACTGAGAAAGCCATTGTAAAGAAAGCTGAAATAATGCGTGTTTGGAATTGTTAATTAAATTAAATAATATATGACTTTGATTTGTCTATGTACATAAGTACATACAAGACATACATTACATATAAATATACTGGAAATGATACCTGACTCCAATGTATGAAATGGCTCAGTAAGCTGTCCTGACTGTTGGTGAACTCATCAAAAATCTTACACAAGTCAAAGTGAGTCAGGAAGTAGATAATTTCTCTGTCTGAATTTGCACTTCTTAGAAACAAAGTGCAAAATTTGCAAGTGATAAAACCCATTTTTATTATATTTTGACATCATAAAACAAAAAGTGGACTTTATTTGCATGTAGTTTATAGTCCCATTAAGGGTAATGCTACATGTCTTTTGGGGAAGCAGAAAGGAAGAACAGAAATGCCATCGACACACAAACTCAACAACCCCTAACAAACATCTGTTTCCCTTTCTCACATCTTAATAGCCTGGCTATTTTAGATACAAACATTTGTTTTGCTGACAAATGTTTCCAAAAAAGTTAGTGAAGATTGTTTGACTCAAATGGTTTATTCTTGAGCTGAACAAATTGCAAACTTCTCCAGCATCTACAGGCATCTGCGAAAATGAGCAAGTATGGCCTGCAGATTTCTCAACCATTCCGGCCATGGCCAGCATGTGGGGAGTGGGATGCATACTATTGCAAACCTGTTTCATTTCCACAGTGAGCACCCCGAGGCATGGTCAGACTAGACTGCCTCTCCGACGTTTATGGGGAGATGGCCGGCAGTTTCGTTTCTCTCACATGGAGTTCCTGCAGGAGCATAGAGTTCTGGGCTCTGCACAAGATTCATCCCCCCTTTCAAGTTCTTTGCTCTAGTTTCTTGTGCCTTGGCAGGGATCAGAGAGACAGAGGGAACAAATGGTTTCCCATGCATATTGAATTCCCTCTTACACTGATTTTTCCTGTCACTTGAAATTTAATATTGGCAAGGTTCTTGCACATCACCTTAGCTGCTAACTTGTCTCCTAGCAGTCAGGGAGTGCAAAGGGAGAGTCTGACCAATTTTAGTGGGGCAGGAATTTACATTTCTTGTGGTGTTCATACTAAAATTCACTCTTAATAGATAAGTAATTAGCTTTTATTTCACATTAATTTCAAATGTGTTTTTTTTTTTTACCATACATCCATTTCTGTCACTCTGACTTGCTTTATAACAGTTTTTAAAAATGTTAAGATTCTTTTCCTAAGAATTCAGCCACAAAATTCTTATCTTAATACCTAATGTTTATTGAACATTAAATAGCTATATACCTTTAGGATCCACTGTAACAAAACTGACTCTCTCTAACGCATTCTGACTTTTGGTAACTCATCAAAAATAAGTTAGATGAACCTGTAAGATGGGGGCAAAGAGAATTGACCTCGTGGTACATTGCAAGGCTGTGTATGATAATGAACTATAAGCTCTGAACTGCACTTGAGTATATCTGATTATGTATTATTCTAAAGATAATAGTTGACATATTTAGTAGGAACTGTTCTGAGAGATTTGGATTAAAAATATGTTTTCAAGGCAAAATTACTTAACAAAGAATAGTAGCTGGATTGCAAATTGTATCCATATGATTCATATGGTGTGGTGTATGTGTAAAATGTGGTGTGTGTGTGTGTATAAAATGTGTGTGTACGTATGTATGTATGTATGTATGTATATAGTCAGAATAGACTGCCTCTCCTACGTTTATGGGGAGATGCCTGGCAGTTTCGTTTCTCATTCTGTCACTTGGAGTTCCTGCAGGAGCACAGAGTTCCAGGCTCTGCACAAGATCCACCTCCCTCTTCAAGTTTTTTTGCTCTAGTTTCTTGTGCCTTGGCAGGGATCAGAGAGGCATATATATATGCCTCTCTAATATATAGGCATATATAAGGGGCTTAGGTTCTTCCTTAAGAAAACTCAGTTTATTTTAAAAGTTCCTTTGTAATAATACTTTCAATTTGCTAAATTATTTTTATACATTCTTTTGAATATACACATTTGATTATGTTGATTTAAGGGTTTGGTATAAGGTACTACAATTTATACCCCAAAGCCTAAGACATGGTATGTTAATATTAGCAAAAGATAAAACTCCTTGAAATTTCTTTTCCTTCTTTATCGATTTTTAAATGAAAGGAATTATTGAGCTACTAAATCATTTAAAATCTATCAATTTAAAGTTAACAAAATCTTGATTTGATTTTGACACTGTTTCTTGTCTGGGATGGCAAGGAAACTACAGAGCTGATTTTGGTTCAACTTCTCTTTGATAGATAGTGCCGCTCTAATTTTTATGAATATCCTTCTTCATAGGACCAATACACTTTCTCTAATGATAGAAAGCCATTTAACTGAGAAGAGAGAAATAGTTGAATGATCATGTTTCTGAAAATATTGTATACCATCAAAATTCTCAGCTTTTACTTTTCTATATGTTCACTGAAAGAAAGGATTTCAATGGAAGCGATAATTATGTAAACATATTTGGAGTAAATTAAAAATGAAAACTGAAATTTTGTGGTACTCGGAAACCCAAGTCTGAAGAAGGCTTGAAATCAGTCATTCTAACAAGGAAAACCAAGAGACTGAAGCCAAAAACACAACACAAAATTCACAAAAGGAAGTCAATGAAATAAAAAAAGATAATAATAAAGAGAAGAAAAGAAACAAAACAGCCTTCCTTTTTCTGAAATAAGATCAGTTAATGATTTGGCAACACAGTCTGACTAACCATGATGAAAAAGGACAGGAGCGGGTTGCTAATATCACAAATGAAAGAAAGACATCACTGAAAACTCTACAAGTATTGAAATAACAAGAAAACTTATCATAAGTCAGGAGCACATATGTCTATGGTTACAGCACTTAAGGATAAGGCAAGTGTCAAGAGTTTGAGGTCAGCTCAATCTACATGTCTCAAAAAACCAAAAAAAACCTAAACAGAATAAAACACAATATTATAAACAACCCTATATACACTAGTTAGGTAGAGTAGGTGAAATGAACCATTTTCTTCAGAGAAATGGCCTGCTGAACCTCTCATAAAAGAGATAACTTAAACAGACCCACATGTATATGAGCTAATCATAGATTTAAAGAGAAATCACTAAACCCATATGGGTTCACTAGTAGTAAATATTATCAAACATTTAATGAGCAAACTATTCGAATTCTCTGTACTTGTCTAGAAAACACATTCAGTGGGAATGTTTCCCAGCTTAGGCAACGAGGCCAGCATTATGCTAATACTAAAACCAGACAAGGGCTTCTCAGGATATGAAAACTGTAGACAAGAATCTCTCATGAATATAAATGTGAAGATTCTCAGGAAAACATCAGCAACTGAGTCCAAGAATGCACACAATAGACCATACGCTATGACCAAGTGGGAATTATCGAAGGTACGCAAGGCTGGTCAGCATTGGAAAGTGACATGGATGCAATCCATCACATCACCATGCTAAAGAAGAAAAGTTACACATATTTTAACAGATGTGGACAAAGCACTCCACAAAATGCAATAGCCTCAATCAGGACAAAGCAGGATCTTTTCTTGATAAAGGTCATTTAAAGATAGGGACAAGGCTTACATTCCACTGGATGGCCACACAGTCAGGAGTACACAGACAACACAAATTGGAGCCAATACATTATTTAAAAAAAAAAAAAATAAGACATGTAGTTGGGTCTGGGAGAGGAGGAAGTGACTATGGGTAGAATTAGGGAGAGGAGTTAATAGGGGTTAAATATGATCAAAAATATAATGTATACAATTCTTCACGAATTAATACGAGTACATATATTTTAAATGATACAGTTAATCTCATTAGAATAAGGACAGGAAAAATATACTAGGAAACACGGCTGATCAAAAGCAGACTCAGAGATGCTTTTGTGGTGCAAGAAATAAGTCTCTGTTTACAGATGACAACTGTCTTGTCTTCCTAGTCAATATTAAAGAATGATTCTCTTCCCTAAAGATGGGAAAGGAAACAGCTGAAATTAGTGATCATAACAGGGTAAAACATAAGAAGTAACAGAAATAAGATTACTGCTTTCTTACCACCCTCATTTACATCAGCAGGGGAGAGGGGGAGAGAACAACAAAGAAAGCGAGGCTGCAGACATTTACAAGAACTGTTTTAAGAAAAGTATAACACCCACATGAAAGAAACACAAGATATTCAAGGCTTGTGGATAGAAAAGTTCAGCATTGTCAAGATACCAGCTTGTTAGCAAATTCATCTAGGAATCCAACTGAATCACAGGTGAAATTCTAGACTAGTCTGTCTCAACCTATGGGCTTCAGCCCTGTCAGGGTTCAATGACACTTTCTCAGGGGTTGCCTAAGACCATTGGAAAACACAGATATTGATGTTACAATTCATAATGGTAGCAAAAGTACAGTTATGAGTTATGGCTGGGAGTCAGCACAACATGAGGGACTGTATTAAAGGGTCACAGCTTTAGGAAGGTTGAGAACCACTGTTCTAGACATTTACTTTATGAGTCATTTATGAAAATGATTCCAAAGTTTAGATGAGGCAAAAATCTTTGAAAAGAAAACATCATTTTGGAGAAGAGTAAAATCACAAGATATTTTCTGACTTGTTGAGCTACAGTGGTCAAGGCAACATACACTGGAAAGATAATCACCATATCAGAGAAATTTAATATGGAGCTCAGAAATGCACATCAGAATGGTCAACTGATACGTGACGAAGAAGAAGTTGCAATATAACGGAGAAAAGTCTTTTCATAGTGATTCCAGAACAACTGGGGCTCCTCATATAGAAAAGAAGAAACCTGCGGCCTTGTCTACATCTTGCACAAAAACAAATTCAGAGTGTATCAACACTTAAACATACAATGCAGAGCTCAGAACCACTCAGGCAATAACAAGGGAGACATTCTTAATCATGTTGAGTTTGGCAATAGTTTTTTAACACAATATCAAAGGTGTGATCTGCAAATAAACAAAACAAAGCAAAACAACAAGAACAACAAAAAAACCCCACCAAAAACCTGATAATGTAAATTTCATTAAAAGTGAAACTTCCTCTGTGATGATAAATCCTGTTACTAGAAACCCATGTCCTAGATAAAAACATTTGCGAAATATGTGTGTACCATGAGGCTTGAGGGCAAAGTATAAACAGAATCATTGAAATATTAAGAGAACAACCTGATTTAAAATGGACAACAGTATTGCTCAGAGACACCTGACCGAAGAAGACATATAAGATTGTGCATATGAAAACACATCCCGCTCAATGCACCATTAGGGAACAGCAAATTAAAACAAGGTACCATAGCAGTGATAATGGTCAAAATCCAAAATATCAACACCATGGAGTGTTGACTAAAATGTGGAGCAACTGGAATATTGTTGGTAAGAATGCAAAATAGTAGTCACGTGAAAAATACCATAACTTTGCATATAATCAGGAACCGTACTTTTAAACATCTACCAAAAGAGAGTAGAAAACGCTCGTCAATGTATAGAGAATAAATGGTTGGCGTGTTTGGCTCTAAATGGGACAGACATAGCATAACTCTCTCCTAGAGGCTCAGGAGTCATTGCAGAAGAGGGGGCGGAAAGCCTGTAAAACCCAGAAGCAATGGGTGACTACAAGGAAACAGTATTTTCTAAACGCAACAGGGCAACTGCACAGCAACTGTGACAGCATGCAGAAGACCTGGACAAGCTCAAGCCAGACAAAAATGCCATCATGGAGTTGGGGAAAGAGGGCACAAAGTCCCACTACCTGAGGAGCTATTGTCATTTGATTGCTGCTGGAAGAGGAAGAGTCAGTTTTATTTAAGGGTATGACTCCTAGTGTGACCCCTGGTATGTCCACTATTCTCCAGGACAGCCCCCACGCTAGGGTATTTGGGCAATACAAATACTCTGTACTTGAAGGACTTAAAGAGATAGACTACAGATAAAGACAGATGGCGGAGATAAAGAATACAGAATATAAGGTGATGGGCTGGGAGAGGGACATGGATCTGAGAATGGGTGGATGGATCTGTTAAAAGGGACATTGTGTGAGGTTTGCAAAGAATAAAAATAGTATCTAAAAATTACACAGTATGAGAAAGCTGGGTCTGTACATGTTTCCCAAAACAAAAGAACAACAGCAGCAGCGACCAAAAAAGCCTATTAGTTACCTCTGTGTTCACTGTATAAAATACTGTGAATAAGGTGAAAACAGATGGCACAGATATAGAAAAGCAGACTGCTTAGAACACCACGTAGAAGCCAGTACAGCTTTCCTGGATTACAGAATACTGACTTTAATGCAATAGATTACTCAATTAAAAAAAAAAAACTACACTTGAAATGGTTTTAATAAATGTATATATTTTTAAGTTTAATACTTATTTCTATCTCAAAAGCCATCAGATAATACTTGAAAATAGTTAGAATTCTTTCATTTAATGAGTTTATGAATTTTATCATCAAAGTTTTTCTCTCATTCAGAGTGAGAAGGAAGGCAAGTTACTGCCCTGAACTTAGTGCTGGGATCCTTTGGAATTTTTTTCAGTGACTTCTGACTCTGAAACATAACATTCATTTTAGTGAGAAACTATGAACTTTTAAGAAATTTGAAAAATATTATTTACTTACTCCCCAGATCAACTATATTTTAGAGATATTAAATAGTGAAATTAAATTGAGTACATATGCTACCAGTGTTTTCTCCTGATGAAACCTCTAATGTATTGTCCACTCTTAAAATAAAATCATATATACATTTTGAAAATTATTTTTTATTGTTTTCTATGTGGCATATTTTTGTGTCCAAAAATGTAGACAATTTGGTGGTATCTGTTAATATTTATAAATGTACCATAGACAAGATTTATATTAGTATTTGTTAGACAAAAGCTGTTTTCATGTTTTAAGACAAACAGCTAAAACTGACATGCTAAGATTATGTCAGGGCACTGGGCTGCTCTGCATACCACTGTTTAAGCTGACTTAAGCAAGAAAGTAGGTTTTACTCCTGGGAATAGGCAACAGGAAGAAGCTCTGACTTTGTGGGAACAACAGCTGCTGTCAGAATCCATGAAATGAAGGGCTGACATTTTTAAAGTTAGGACAAGAGGGTGAAGTTGGAGAGAAAAAAAATGCAAAAAATAGAAGATTAACTGAGGGAATTACGCATAGAACGCTTGGAGGAGATTCATCCCACAAAGAACGAATCAGTGGGGAGAAAGAAACTGAAAAGACGTATGGATGGGGAAACACTTGTTTGTTGGACCTTGGGCAGAAGTATGAAAACAAAAATCATAGTATGTCTGGAGCGCAGAAGGACGGAGCCGGCTTGTTGGTTGGCACAATTTCCCTTTGGTATTACTTAACATTTTTCTTTTCAATTCTTAGCAATGTTGTGCTGGGGTGGAAAACATTGAATAATAATCAAAAATGTTAAATTACGAATAGGATAATTTATTTTCATATTCCAAATGTGGTATGGTATTAAAATATTCTTATATTAGTTATTAATAACAAGTAGTTATTTTTAAGTATATTCCTAAGGGCCACATGCTAAGTATACCATATCCTGAAAAATGAGAAATTGTCAAATAAATAAATAAAATCTCTCATGCTTTTGATAAGTTCATATACCTTATATCAACATTTTCAACGAATAAATAGCAATAACAGCGGTACCACAGTCGTGTGGGTCAGTGTAGTTCCGTGTTTATGAACACTAGCCAAAATAGCTCAACTTACTGCATGAGTTTATGACCTCAGAAAATGCAGTTAAAGCACTGAGAATCCAGCCAGGACTAATCAGAAAGCATGATTACCTGCTGTGGGGTCTGTGACCGCCTGACTCGTGACGCCAGAAGGGGGCTCCTGGAGTTGGTAAGTGGCATTGGCGGACGGTGTGGTTGGGCTGGTGTTACTGCTTGTCATGTAGTGTGCTGGATAAGGCGAGCTGTTATAATACTGTGCGTACTGACCCTGGCCAAAGCCGGGATACGACGGGTAGTCCTACCAAACCAAAGCACAGGAGAGTGGTCTGTTAAAGGACTGCTGTTCACTCCCTACACTGCAAAGCCAAGTCACAAATGCTTGTGTTTTCGTGTCTTTCCTGAACTCATATAAGCAAGTACATAATCACTCATGAGCTCAGCTCAGGCTTGCAAGCAAAGTTTAGGCAAGGATGCAGACACTCTTCAGAGCTTCCATTCCATGCCATGGTACAAAAGCAGGAGACCCATCTGAAAACCACAAGGCTCGTCAGAAATGACTGCTACATAGATTGTATAAAGAAAAAAAAAACATTTAAAAAGCTCAGGAAAGTGCCCACTCATATTTTAACATGAACAATTCTTCCTTTATGTAATAAAATCATGTTGTATTTTTAAATGTTTCAGAAGTTGAATTGCCTAATTAAATTACCTGCTGTGAGCTGTTAAATCCGGAGGAATTGGTGAGTGAATTATTTCCTGCATATAATCCTGACGATGTGGTAAAACTGCTACCTGAAACAGAGCAGAAAGACAGCGTCTCAGTGACGTACTCAGTCAGCTCGGAAAACGTCATTCCTGTAAGCCTGGGGTGAAGCCAGTTCTGTCCTCTGCACTGGAATCCACTTTCATGAATAACATTTTACTCTCCTAAAATAATTTACAATTTTAGGGGATGGAGAAATGGCCTGGTGGTTAAGCACTTGGTGTTCTTTCAAAGTACCCATAACCAGTTCCCAACACCTACATCAGGTAACTGCAGTTTTAGGGGATTCAATGTCTCTGGTCTCCTCTAGGAGCTACATTCATGCACACACACACACACACACACACGCACGCACGCACGCACGCACGCACGCACACACACCACAAAATAAAAATTAAATATTTAAAAAGATGGTTGACCATTTCAATTGTACTATAGTGTAGTAAAGAAGTTTAAATCTCAGAGTCCATGAGTAATTCAGAAAAGACAAAACAAACAAACAAACAAACAAACAAACAAAAAACCAAACAAACTAAGGTCAAAGGTATGCATTTGTCCAAAAATACCAGTCAATACATTTTAATTTGTAAAACACACTGGTTTTTATGTCTTTACATAAAATATGCAAAATATAAATGGAGCATTTTCTTCCCTGGAGCCCTTTCTGCTCTGTTCTCTTAGCTAGTTTTAATAAATGTTCATTCTCCTTCCTTAAAATAAAATAAAGTTATCCTATTAGATACACATTCAGGCTAGCTCAGAGACTATGTCGCTACTTCTAAGGAGGTATACTGCTCCCTGATGTCCTTATTTATGCGACCATTATAATGGGCCTTTGAGAAAGCTCTCATTATTTTATTTCACAGGAGAATAAATGGCAGCACTTGAAATTCTTAATACAAAGAAGATTGAAGGGGAAGATTTACTGCCACAGGTGCGGCTGAGAGCAACACTGGGTGTCCACACTGTCCAACAAGGAACAGTAGGCACCATGCACACACATCTCCATGTCCCTCCCTTACATCATTCATTCCGCTACTGCTGAGCTGGGCCAGATAAAAACACAATCGTTTTCTGATGGTCTGACTAGCAAGCATTTCTAAAATGATTAGGCTCAGAAATGAACAACTTTTAAAGACGTGTTATACCCTGAAGTACACTGTCACATGGTACATCTTTATGTACCAGACAACACAGAATTTTCCTGCTAAGAATTTACTCTAGGGAAGAATAAGAAGTTTATTTAGGGAACTCGTTAGCAAAGACACTTTGTCACTGCTTTCAACAGCAAAGCAGAGGAGCCCCAACCCTTCGTGGGCGCTGCCCTGAAACACAGTACAGATTGTTAGTGCTGTTGGTGACGTGAGATTTTTTTTCCATATTATTTTATAAAAGCACAAATTAAACCAACAAAAATACATTTAATTATCTTATTTTTAAATACATTGGAAACATGAAAATGTTAAGAAGTACAAAAACTGGGCTGGAGAGATGACTCAGCAAGACCTTGCTGCCGAGCCTGATGACCAGAGTTAAGTCCCCAGGACCACAGGGTAGAAGACAGACCTGCCTTAGGCAAGTCGTCTTTTTATCTCATGTATGCAATGGTTCACATTCATCCGGATACATACACACATATAATAAATGGGTTCATGGAGCCAATGTAGATTTCTAAATTTTATACTCAGGGCCTATACTGTTTCTAGGATTTTTTTCAAAAAGCAATTTTTGAAAAAATGAAATTGTATGTCAAAGAGTGTGTGTCTTAGTCGGGGTTTCTATTCCTGCACAAAACATCATGACCAAGAAGCAAGTTGGGGAGGAAAGGGTTTATTCAGCTTACACTTCCACACTGCTGTTCATTACCAAAGGAAGTCAGGACTGGAACTCAAGCAGGGCAGGAAGCAGGAGCTGATGCAGAGGCCATGGGGGGATATTAGTTACTGGCTTGCTTCCCCTGGCTTGCTCAGCTTGCTTTCTTATAGAACTGGAGATTACCACCCTTGATCACTAATTGAGAAAATGCCTTAGAGCTAGATCTCATGGAGGCACTTTCTCAACTGAAGCTCCTTTCTCTGTGATAACTCCAGCTTGTGTCCAGTTGACACAAGCCAGCCAGTACAGTGTGCTAAACAGCAAACGTGTAGGCGGATCAAGGTGTCTTCAACGGGAGCTCACTGCTTACAGGTAGATTAGTGACTAACACACAGTGGTTGCTTTTCCAACTATTTACTTACTATCAAACATTTAAATAGTAGCTTAACAGTCAGGACACACAGCTGTATTGGTGTTAATTTTGGGAGGTGATGGCATGGGAGCTCAGAGGACAACCCCAACTGTCATTCCTCAGGCACCTTCCAACTTCTGGAGGCATGGTCTGCAGAACTTTGCCACATAGATCAAGCTAGTCGCAGAGCAAGCCAACGGGTTCTCCCATCTTTGTCTCCAGTCTCAGCATCACTGGGATCTCAAGAGCACACTACCTTGCCTGATGTTTTACATGGGTTCTAAAGGTCAAAACTTGGATAACCTTTAAATACTTTTCTCATGCTTGCTAGGCAAGTGCTTTACAGACAAAGCCTTTTCTTAGGCCAGATTACGTTTTTGAAGCATCAATTAAGAACTGCCTGGACTCTGAACAGTTCACCTACATACTCTAAAATATGATTTCCTAATCTTTGAATCTTAAAAGGGTGCTCAAACAACAAGTGAAGTAGTATTTCAGAAAGCAAAGCAGTTCTTCCATACATAGAACAGGGAGGCATTATTGTTTATCCCAGAACACACAAAATTCTCCATTGTATTTATGCATCTTTTCCCTCTTTTGGCTTTTCCAAATGAGAAAAATACTTTATCCCTTTGTATATTAAAAATTCTTTCTTCTTTATTAAGCATCTATGAACCTTAAAAGCCAGATCCAAGAATTTGTTATTTTTATCAGTGGGGGAAAT